>NC_069507.1:83715240-84015240 GCF_027579735.1 Bombina bombina | reverse complement strand
GAGAAATTTAGATTACTGTTTAATAGTGTAGTCACAAAGAAAATTTTTGGGGTGTGACTAAACAGTTAGCCAAGATTTCTCGTGAGTTATTAAATCTGTATACAGTTATGCATAAAAATATTTAAAATACCGATATCGGCTTGATAGAACTTCTGCAAAGGCTATATATTGCACACAAAAAATTATAATGGAGCTTAAGGAGGAGCTGTGCATAAGAGGAAAAATATATAGGGTTATGCTCTAGCTCTGATTATGTCAATCCTTATATTTGTATTCTCAGCGAACTTATTGATATGTCCATACGTATGAACCAAGAGAAATGTCCAGTAATATATACTGCTAGTAGTTTAGGATTACAGTTCGCAATCTTAAAGCAGATGGTACCTTATAGTAAGCTTGAATAGCAGCAGGGAATCCTATGCGTCCTGCGGCTCAGTTCTTCCGACAGTGTCCTCGTGTTGTTGGCGTCTGACGTCACACCCGATGTGCGGGGGCTTGTCTTGCGTCGGCCAATCGCTGCTTAGACAGCCGTGAGCATCCGAAATGCCCCTTCACGTCCGATATTGTGTATTCACAATTTTTCTTCTGTCTGATATCTGTACTTATTTAGGCACCAATCAGCAAAAAAGTATCCGTTGTGAGTAAGTTCACCTGCACTTAGTGCTGTTAGCACGCAGGTTCCGATGCAATTTCTCCTTCGTGTCCTTTGTTGACAGTCAACCCGGGTTGGTTCAAACAGCTGATAGGATAGTGGAGTCAAGAAAAAAACAGTCTTTAGCTTCTACGCGTTTCACTCCCTCCAGGAGCTTTATCAAACCCTACAATACCTTTTCTCCACATACCTACCTTTACACTCCATTGCCTGTAATCGACAATAGACCTTTCAGCCCCAACCGACTCTCCACCCATCTCCACGACCTAACAACTCTTCTCTTTTCTACCTGCAGGAACCACGCAATCAGACCATACATTATACAGTTAAATACCAAATTAGACACTTTCTTTTATTTAACCAATAACTATTCTCACCGCTGTTGACCCATAAAGGGTATCTTATTTATAAAAAAAAAAAAAAAAAAGGGAATTACTTTTCTCTCCGTATGTCAATTAAACTTTCTCTGTTGTTCCCTTGTAATTACAGAATTACCAAAACAAAACAAAAAACTGACGCATATGTACCATTTTGCATATTCTCATGTTTGTATTGTTTATACGTTTTTCAATAAAGCATTAAAAAAAAAAAAAAAAAAAAGACAGATGAGTAACAAATGTTTTCTCTTTGTTGTATTTTTTCAACTAAAAATGTTATAGTTACTACTGACTATGTTAAATGTTAAGTTTTACTGTTGTTATTAACTCAGGAACCCTACTCATAAAAGTATAGCGGACCAAGATACAGGTCTGATAAGTCTTTTCATTGCCCGCCTAGTACGATTACAGATATGTAAACTATGTCACCTTCACTAGTTGTTTAATATGGAGGATTAAGAAACCATCACTTGACATACTAATGTTGCCCATTGGGTACAATAATCCTCCCACCTTGGTTACTAAGCTACCCCAGGGCAATGTTCATAACTCCTTGTTTAATAGCCCGCCTACTTAATCTTGAGAATGAGTAACACATCTACCAACTGACACCTCCTAGTTACACCCATATTATACCAAAAAAAGGCCCCATCATCTCTGCAGTTGTTAAAACTGTAGCATTTATTATTAACAAAAGGGACCACCCTACAATGTTTCTATTACTCTTTTTATTCTTACTACCACCTTTCAAAATAGGCAACACAGGGTCTCTCTCCCCACAAGTATTTGTTATTGTTTTTGCATTGGAACATTTGTTTTCCAGAATCAGTTCATATATTGTTAATCTTACTAAGAAAACAAAGTTCTTACTATTTGTTTTTGTTTTAATAATTTACCGATCTAAATATTGTTTTGTTAATTATTCTCTCTTACCAGTGACCTATTACGCTTACAAGAAACCACTAAGTGACCTCCTATCACACCTACCCCGTTTCCCTTCTCCCCCACCACTATCCCACACCAATATTTCACCCTCCCCCATCCCAACATGGGAGTGTACTGTACAATTCTACTGTCCACAATATTTCTATCAACCATTATATCCACAACTACCATGACTCACTCAGGTACTACACACCTAATAAACATTGCTATAATAAATGTTAAAGGCTTTACTATACCACAAAAAGATCCATAATCTTGACAGATCTATACAAACAAAAAGGGGCAATATTACTTCTTCAATAAACCCACTTTAAAAAGGGCAAGGAGCCTAAATGGCTTCATAACAAATATCCAACAGCTTATTTTTCACCTGGACCCACCCAAAAAAATATAATGGGTATATTCATTAGACATGACATCCCTTTCCAGACTTTGCAAATTGAATGTGACACTGCTGAAGGAAGACTTCTTATATTGGTCGGACTATTGTTCGGTCGCCCAGTAACTATAGTAAATGTATATTTTCTCAATAAAACACAAAAAAACTTCATGCGACAACTGTCAAATAAAATATTAGATTGCCAGAAGGGGATGTTACTTGTTGGGGGGACTTTAATGTACCACTCAACCCTACACTGGACACGTACGGGGTTCCTCCTCGGTTCCCAAAAGGGACCATAAAAATATTAATGATTAACTGCGTTCCCTAGCTTTACATGACGCGTGGCGTATCTTTCATTCTACCACAGTTAACTATAAGTTCTATTCACACCCGCACAATACTTATTCTCGCATTGACTACATAATGACAGATGCAGTGTGTTTAGCGTTAATCAAGAAGATACAAATCAAACCCATGACATGGTCAGATTACACTCCAGTCTCCTGCCTCATAAATTGGCCAGATAATCCCATGATACCTTTCCAATGGAGATTGGACGACACTCTCCTTTATCACTCGATTATTACTCCAGAGATTGAAAAATCTATGATAGAATACTTCTACTTAAATGATACCAACGATATGACAAATAACATTATTTGGGAAGCACACAAGTGTGTTCTTAGAGGAGAACTCTTAAAACATAAGGCCAAACTATCCAAACAATACAGATCCCGATACGAAAATCTCCTGAAAGAATTACAGACACTGGAACATAGCCACAAACAAAGTCCCCAAAACACAGCTTTTTTAACACGCCTACAACAAACTAGAACAAAGCTTAATGAATTCTTACAACTGGGCCAGCAAAAACAGGCTTTACTTTTGCAGCAACATTATTATGAACAAGGGAACAAGACGGGCAAGCTCCTGACAAGAGTGATTCACCGGAAACAACTTAAAACCTACATACATAGTCTAAAAAACAATGCAGAATTAGTGAGGTGTGACAGCTTCTCTATAGCTGAGACATTCCGATCTTATTACTCTTCCCTTTACAACCTTGCAGGAGACACCACTTTACAATCTACGGACACTGACAAAAAAGACAATATCACAAACTACTTATGGGACTTAAATATACCTAGTCTAAATGATGAGCAGTCCCAAACGTTAGACGCTCCTATTAGTGTAGACGAAATTGCAAAGGCTATCAGGCATTTGCCGACGGGAAAATGCCCAGGCTCAGATGGTTATGGAGCAAAATATTACAATAAGTTCACACATCCTAGCTCCTGAATTGTCAATACTGTTTAACTCCCTAGACAACACTAAAGGGTTCCCCAGAACAATGCTTGAGGCTTTTATTACCATTTTACCTAAACCTAGTAAACCACCAATCGTCCCACAGAATTTCCGTCCAATTTCACTCCTGAATACGGGCATAAAAATCTTTGTAAGAATATTAGCAGACAGATTAAACCCCCTTCTTACACAACTGGTGTCACCCGACCAAGTAGGATTTATCCCAGGCAGGAAGGCTAGGGATAATACCCTAAAAATACTACAATTAATGGCACATGCACATTATACCAGTACTCCCTTGGCCCTCATATCAACTGACGCAGAAAAAGTGTTTGACAGGGTGGACTGGGATTTTCTCAGGGCCACTCTGGCAAAAATGAACATTGGACAGTCTTTCATTAATAAGTTCTTCTTGTTCTACTCAGAACCAACAGCCAAAGTAAGAGTGAACTCAATACTCTCAGATTCCTTTGACATTAAAAATGGCACCCAGCAAGTATGCCCTTTGTCCCAAATCCTTTTTGCCCTTTCTATTGAAATCATAGCCCAAAAAATTAGAGTCAACTCCTTAATCAGAGGGATATCCACAGCCACCTCAGAATACAAATTAGCGATGTAGACTGACAATATTTTACTCACTATTACAGATGTAGAAACATCACTGCCCCCTCTACTTGACCCCATCACAGAATATGGTAAACTATCCAACTTTCACCTGAACCTATCTAAATCTGAAATTCTAAATTTATCAACCTCACCTCAGACAATAGACACGCTTAAATGTATTTGCCCACTACGCATTCAACACTTACAACTAAATTACCTATGTATAACTCTAACTAAAGATTTACAGGAACTGTTCCCAGCAAACTTTAAACTTCTAAAGAATAATATCATAAAGGATTTATCCAGCTGGAGGAGCAAGCCTCCATTCCACTGCTGAGAGGATTCCTCCATCAGCTACAGAATAACCTTGAACAATACATTTGCGGCAATATAAAACCAAGAGTGCAAAATAAAATCCTATACTTAGCTAGGGATAGGGGGGCTTGAGTGTGCCTGAATTGGCTAGATACAGAGTAGCAACCCTACTACAAAGAATAATCAACTAGAGCCAAAACTCAAATAACCAACAATGGTTTCAAAAGAAATAATACAAGTAGATAACGTCAGCTGGCTAGACTGGCTACAACCTTCCCAAAGACCAACATCTATCAAAAACTACCCACTTCTTACAGAATTTTTCACCCAATGGGATAAACTAATAGCAACTAGCACTCACATTTCTTCCAGACCATCTCCCCTAACTCCCATAAGGTGTAACCCTGAACTCCCATTCCTTCCACAATGCAACAAACGCACGCAGCATCACCACTCCCTCCCAACACATACTATGAAAAATATCATCTTATAGGGGAAACTAATTTCAAGGCAGGAACTAGCAGAAAGGGAGGATTGGATTCCCTCCGCTTGGCTCACACATATGCAACTATCGCACTACTTGACACATATAAGCAAAAAAAGAACATAACTCGAAAGTAAACGCATTCACTTGAGCGCAATCAAATTTAAGTCGGGTTAGCATGACTTTAGAGTTGCACAAAACACAACATAAATACATTTAATAGTACAGTTACACTCATATTAGCACTGTCTTATAAAAAAAATATTTTTAAAAAATTGCATTAAAAAGTTATAAGGGCTGAACTATATGATTTAAGATGTGAATACAGCGCCAACAAGAGGCCAAGGGATAAATATACTCACAGAGAGATAAAAGAAGATTATTTAATGAACCATGTTAAAAAGCATCAGTAATAAAAGACTATATATAAAAAATGTAAAAAGCACATATAAATAAAATTACAAATACAGGAATATCTTACAGAAGCGGCTCAAAGGGCCAAAGCTGATAATTACAATAAAAACAGAGGTAATAACAGGTGATCAGTGTGAGTGGTACACTAGAATAAGAGTGTATACTAATAAAACAGAATTAGCCTAAGTACAACTGTAGCAAGTGCATCAAGCAAAAAACTAATAAACAATAATACAAACAATAGTGTTCAAAATTAGTGTTACAAAAATAGTGTTCCAAAAAATAGAAAAATGCACTGCAGTGCAAAAAAAGGGGGGTAGCAAAATAATTGTATAGATACAATCAAATAGTGAGTGAGTGCAAATGGATATAAAAATGCTAGCTACTTAATCCACTGAGGTTAAGATATAATTAAATAAAATACACAATATGCAATAACATAAAAAATAAAATACACAATATGCAATAACATAAAAAATAAAATATAAAATATAATCCAAAAAAGTGTTCAAAAAGTTGATCAACAAATGTTAGTGAAGAACAAAAATAAGTCAATCCAAAAAAAAAATGGCACCTGTCAGCTGCTCCTATGGTATCCTAAAAAGTGTCCCTAGTCTTGAGAAAGGCCCTTTTTTGAGGGCAGAAACGCGTTGACATATTGGTAAGCATTACTTTAATCTTTACTTCATTCTCATATTGGATACACTATGTTGTGAATTTCTTTTTTTACAGGGACACTTTTTAGGATACCATAGGAGCAGCTGACAGGTGCTAGGATCCAATCAGCTACTTCAGCAACCACACTCAGGAATTTGGATCTGTTAAAGTAACTAACATTGGAAGGAATCAATTTGCTCACTTTCACCTTGCTTTTCATCACCCATTTTTTCCATTTTTTTTTTTTTTTTTTGATTGACTTATTTTTGTTCTTCACTAACATTTGTTGATCAACTTTTTGAACACTTTTTTGGATTATATTTTATATTTAATTTTTTATGTTATTGCATATTGTGTATTTTATTTTTTATGTTATTGCATATTGTGTATTTTATTTAATTATATCTTAACCTCAGTGGATTAAGTAGCTAGCATTTTATATCCATTTGCACTCACTCACTATTTGATTGTATCTATACAATTATTTTGCTACCCCCCTTTTTTTGCACTGCAGTGCATTTTTCTATTTTTTGGAACACTATTTTTGTAACACTAATTTTGAACACTATTGTTTGTATTATTGTTTATTAGTTTTTTGCTTGATGCACTTGCTACAGTTGTACTTAGGCTAATTCTGTTTTATTAGTATACACTCTTATTCTAGTGTACCACTCACACTGATCACCTGTTATTACCTCTGTTTTTATTGTAATTATCAGCTTTGGCCCTTTGAGCCGCTTCTGTAAGATATTCCTGTATTTGTAATTTTATTTATATGTGCTTTTTACATTTTTTATATATAGTCTTTTATTACTGATGCTTTTTAACATGGTTCATTAAATAATCTTCTTTTATCTCTCTGTGAGTATATTTATCCCTTGGCCTCTTGTTGGCGCTGTATTCACTTCTTACTACTTGTGCATATTTTTTGGAGGTTGGTTAGGATCTCTGTTTGGATACAGCTTGGAACTATATGATTTCTCAGGTGTAAGAAAAAGACATGCAAAGGGCATAGAGACATACATACATACACATGTCGAATATTTATATGTATATATATATATATATATATATATATATACACTGTGTGTGTATGTATATGTATTTACAGACCTATATACACATATAAACACACATAAATACATATAGATACACACATATATAGATACACACATATATATATATATATATATATATATATATATATATATATATATATATATATATATATATAAGTGCATTGGAGCCCTTTGCAGTCAAGTAGCTGAAAACATGTAAAAGCATATGTGACAGACCCTTCTGTCAGTACTGAAAGAGTTAACTTTGTTCAGCTTTAAGAAGCTATTTTCTAAAGACAAGGTTGCTAGCCTCACCTATTGTGTACTGTAATTAAGTTTATGTGATAAGCATTCCCATTGTTTAATCACCTCCAGAGTCAGACTGTTGGTGATAAGGATTGTTTTCTTGTGTTTAAATTGGTTATCTGCTTAAGTAATGTAATTCTATTGTGGCCTGTCAAAGGGCGTTTTCCCTCTATCTAATGTACAATATTCTTTCAATCCCCCATCTGGGGTCAGACCTGCATAAATACTGGGCATATGGCCTTCAATAAAGTACATTCTGTTTTAACCTTCAATGTGGAGCCTGGTCTCATGTTTGAGGGGGGGAAATGGCTTGGTTGTGAGTTGCTGATCCCATATTCAGGATAGCGTTCATCTGGTATTAACCCTTGGTATCCTGTTGGTACCGTAACAATTGGTGGCAAGCGACGGAATGAACCTTATCGCCCAGAAGAGCAACTACACAAGCCAGTAACCTCAGGAAGAGGGGGATTATTACAATACTGACTAAGATGGAAGGAGTACCAGGGACCGAAGGAACCAATGGGCCCAGCATATCAGACAGAACCCCCGAAGAAGCAAGCTTTGATCGGGCGGTTAAAATAAGACTGGCACATTATGGCCCCAACCCATCTGCGGAAATTATCGACCGGGTCATAGCAGCTGTGGAGGCCAACCTACTTCGCCAAAGCGGCGCTGCAGCAGCCCAAGTCACAGCAACCCCAGTGGAAAAGGGAAAAGTAAATTTTGCAGCTTTTAAAAACTTCCTGGAAACAGAAGGAGAGATTGATGGGTACCTTGCAGATTTTGAGAGGCAATGTGCACTACACAAGGTACCCGCAGAGGACTGGGTCACGATATTATCCGGAAAATTATCCGGCCGGGCCAGTGAGGCTTTTCGGGCCATTTCAGATGAGGAAGTCGGGGATTATAATACTGTAAAAGAGGCTCTGCTCTCCAGGTATGCGGTTACACCGGAGGCATACCGGAGGCGGTTCAGAGACACTGTTAAATTAGCTGGTGATTCCTACGTTGAGTGGGCATGTAAGGTGCACCGCACAGCATCTCACTGGATGGCGGGGTGCCAAGCCGTATCTGGGGAAGAGGTGCTGCAGCTATTCCTGTTGGAACATTGCTTTGACAAGTTATCAGCAGGAGTTAGAGAGTGGGTTCGGGACCGTAAACCCTCCACCCTGCATGAAGCTGCTCGTCTGGCAGATGAGTATACGGATGCCCGCAAACTGGACACTGCTACCACTAAGCCCCCTGCTAGAGTGGAGTACAGACCCCCAGTCACCCCAGCAGCTGCCAGTTACCAACCCCCGGCGCACCGCTATACCACACGGCCTCCGGCCACGAACTACCCTCAGAGAGCCCGGTTCAATTCGCGGGGCTACTCACAACCTATTCGGTGCTTTGGATGTAAGCAACTAGGGCACAAAAGAACAGAGTGTCCCCTAAATGCAGCGAACCAAGCACAGTCCTGGAGAAGACCTGCCGGCGGAATCCCACGTAACCCTCAGCCTGCTGCCCACTATGTAGAAGAGCAAGAATGCTGGGGCATCCTACATGAGGCAGATCTTGTGCAAGCTGCCCACCGGAATAACCGGCAACTGGTTAAAGTGAATGGGAAGGAGGTCAGTGGTCTACGGGATACTGGTGCTACCATGACCTTGCTTCAAAAGAACTTGGTGTCTGAGAAACAGCACACTGGAGACACTGTGGCTGTGAGGGTAGCAGGGGGCGCTGTGTTCCGCCTACCTGTTGCTAGGGTACATTTGGATTGGGGAGTGGGCGCTAGACCTGTGAATGTGGGGGTTATGAAGGATTTACCAGCTGCTGTTCTCCTTGGAAATAACTTGCCCCCCCTTGTTTCTGCCTACGCTCCTATGGGTCCCGCTGATGTTAACCCTGTGACTACCCATGCCCAGATCCGTGTCACAGAGACTGACCCACCTGCTGCTGAGCCCCAGGACGCTGAGCTCAGTAAATCTCTATCCGCTATTGATACGTGGAAGTCCCGTTACAATGCGCTGATGAAGGAGAAGAGGAGCGCAGAGGAAAAAGCACGTTTAGAACGGGAATCTCTGCTAGACAAGCTGCACCGACAGACTGCAGAAAACACCAGCTTGAGAGTGGAACATGAAACATTAAAGACAAACTTAGCGACGCTGGAGGAGAAGCTGACGCTGGCTCATAGTGAGGTGCAGCAACTCAAGGGCACCCTATGTCAGTATGAAGGGCTTGTGGATACCTATAAAGAGCAGGTACAAAAAACTCGTAAAGAAGCCGATGAGATTTTGAAGGACTGTTTAGCCCTAGTCTGGGCACTGAAGAAGTTGAACCCTTATTTATACTGGCAGGAATTCTCTCTCATAACGAGAATACAGATGGATTGTCCCGGCAAACTGACATGCCTACCACCTCCTAGTCCGGTCATCCCCAGGTTGACCTGCCAAAGGGTCAAGCCGGGTCTGCCTAAGTGTTCCACAAGGGGGGAGCTATGTGACAGACCCTTCTGTCAGTACTGAAAGAGTTAACTTTGTTCAACTTTAAGAAGCTATTTTCTAAAGACAAGGTTGCTAGCCTCAGCTATTGTGTACTGTAATTAAGTTTATGTGATAAGCATTCCCATTGTTTAATCACCTCCAGAGTCAGACTGTTGGTGATAAGAATTGTTTTCTTGTGTTTAAATTGGTTATCTGCTTAAGTAATGTAATTCTATTGTGGCCTGTCAAAGGGCGTTTTCCCTCTATCTAATGTACAATATTCTTTCAACCCCCCCATCTGGGGTCAGACCTGCATAAATACTGGGCATATGGCCTTCAATAAAGTACATTCTGTTTTAACCTTCAATGTGGAGCCTGGTCTCATGTTTGAGGGGGGGAAATGGCTGGGTTGTGAGTTGCTGATCCCATATTCAGGACAGCGTTCATCTGGTATTAACCCTTGGTATCCTGTTGGTACCGTAACAATTGGTGGCAAGCGACGGAATGAACCTTATCGCCCAGAAGAGCAACTACACAAGCCAGTAACCTCAGGAAGAGGGGGATTATTACAATACTGACTAAGATGGAAGGAGTACCAGGGACCGAAGGAACCAATGGGCCCAGCATATCAGACAGAACCCCCGAAGAAGCAAGCTTTGATCGGGCGGTTAAAATAAGACTGGCACATTATGGCCCCAACCCATCTGCGGAAATTATCGACCGGGTCATAGCAGCTGTGGAGGCCAACCTACTTCGCCAAAGCGGCGCTGCAGCAGCCCAAGTCACAGCAACCCCAGTGGAAAAGGGAAAAGTAAATTTTGCAGCTTTTAAAAACTTCCTGGTAACAGCATATTTATGTAATATTCAGATTTAATAAAGTGTTTAACTGTGTATGTACAGTAAATATTTCACATTCCAATGCAAAATAGTGCTCCATTCGTAATCTAGCCCAAAATTGGTAACGACTATTTTATATATTTTTAATTACATTAACAGAATTATCTAATGGTTCCATAATGTTTATTGAGTCTTAACACAATACGAGTGGCGCGCTATCAACTAAGCACGAGCGAAAAGGGGTTAACTGCTGGTGTTTCCATGCATTAGATGTAGCACTCGTATTACAAGTTAAAAGTAAACCGCATCTGGCCAAATGGGACAAGCCCAGGTACCATGTCAAGGTCTCTTCCAAAACTCTTCCATTGTTATTTTTTATCTTAGTTGTGAGCTTGTAAGTAAGTGCTGGACTTTCTCTGTGTGCTATATTATCGTATATATTTTTTGTAATTTACCCATTTGGTCGTGCACCCAGATCTGTCTTGTGTTAATTGCCTGTGGCTCTGTGGACAGTGCAGCTTCCTGAGAGTGCTGTGTCTTGCACCCAGTGCTGTGCATGTTACAGGGTCATGGGATGTGCACCCGGTCCGGCCTGAGTGTGCTGTCCCCTACCGTGTTTTGTATATGTCTGGGGAGATTACATAAGCCTGCGCACCCTTCATTTTTTTCCCAGTTTGTTTGACTGTGAGCCTGCATTGTGTGGCTGTTTAGGGACCCAGGTTTTGGAAGAGACCTTGACGTGGTACCTGGGCTTGTCCCATTTGGCCAGATGTGGTAACTAACTCTTCCATTGTTACTTGTTATCTTAGTTGTGAGCTTGTGAGTGAGTGCTAGACTTTCTCTGTGTGCTATATTATCGTATATATTTTTTGTAATTTACCCATTTGGTCGTGCACCCAGACCTGTCTGGTGTTAACTGCCTGTGGCTCTGTGGACAGTGCAGCTTCCTGAGAGTGCTGTGTCTTGCACCCAGGGCTGTGCATGTTACAGGGTCATGGGATGTGCACCCGGTCCGGCCTGAGAATGCTTTCCCCTACCGTGTTTTGTATATATATACATTCGATCAAGTTTGCACGCAAGTAGGGTGCTTTTTCCCCACTTTTTTTGCTCTATTGACTTCTATGAGGGAATATGCTAACATGATCGCAATAATTTGTGATCGCTTTTAGCGTTCATCAGGTTAGCGCACAAGTGAAAACTTTTTAGTTTCAACTTGTAATACGAGCACTATCCGACATGTGCAAAATCCTTACTTCTAGCGGAGTTAACACTCGAGTGGGAGCTCCACTTCACTTGCAATCTGGACCTTGGGGGTACACTACCAAAGTAGGAAAGGATAATATTCATAACATGTTTGTTTTTTTGTAAAATAAGTGATTCTGTACAATGCTATTTCTACTATTTCTATTTTAAAAATTGTGTTAAAGGGACATGAAACACAAACATTTCCTTTTATGATTCGGATTATAACAAGGTGTTTGACTGGGAAGGGCTCAAAGGTGTACATAAGTCTGTATAGTTGTATGTATGTATGCACACATACATACAAATATATACACATATATATAAACACACATACAAATATGCACATATATGTATACACCTTTGAGCCCTTCCCGTCTAACACCTTGTTGTATACCATATCACTTTAAACAACTTTTTATACATTTAGTTCTATAATAAACATGTATTTTACATTTAATATGTAATGATATATTTATTTGTAATACTTTATTTTAATATGTTTTACATTTGTTTTATTATACTTTTTTGTAGCCCTAACACTTTTCTTCAGGTCTTAAGTCACGCTATATTTTTTACTCACAACTTGTAATATGAGTGATATTTAGGGCGGCTGCGCTATCCATTGAAAGTATAAAGCGCGCTAAACAAATGTAAACCACGCTAAACCTTTTCTGGCAATTCTGTTTTACCATAGACTTGTAACACCAGATTGTGGGCTATCAATAATGCTTCGCTTGTAATCTGGGACTATCAGTTTTATAGATATAAAGTCTTTACATAATTTTCACACAAATATACAACCTTTTACATTGTTTTCCCACATTGCGCTGAGCCTTCTTTTGGTGTGAATTTCTTGTCCATATTTATGAAATACAGGTTACATTGAATGTTGCATTTCTATAATCGTGAAAATACACTTATGGCTTGAACCATAACTAGGGTGGCCATATTGCCACTTTAAAACATGACACATATTAAAAATACATATGTCAGGGCTGTTTAAAGAAACGTTTTGAAAAATGTTCCATTTTAAGAACCCTAACACATGTATTTTTCATATGTGTACTATTTTTAAAGCGGCAATATAGCCACCGTACCCATAAGGATGTGTATTGTTGCAAAGCATGTGCAGTATATATATATTTTTACTTTTCTGAAAGTGTACTTTACCGTACCTACACTATCCAGAATGACATTTTAATGTCTTCTTCACAAAAAAAGCATTTAAATTGTTTCATACTAAAGTGAGCTTTTTTCCCCTATATATATTTGACTCCTAAGTACAAGGTAAAGTTCAGATGATAATGATCAAATGGAAAAGCCAATCACAGTGATACTGCTGAGCAGTGGTGTTGCCAGAAAAAATATAGAGACAGGCACTTCTCAGAGGTTGGAGCAGGGCCACAATGGGAGGACTGGGACTAAGCATACTAAGGGCTAGATTTATTAAAGCTGAAGCGTACGGGGCGCATATACGCGCCCCTGTACGCCTCAGCTCGCCTGTGGCGGGGCGAAAATACCCGCAGGTATTCGGCATTGCACACGAGCGCAATTTTGCGCTCGCGTGCAATCCCGCCTCCTGCCCGCGCACAGCCAATCACGCACGGGCAGGAGCTGTCAATCTTCTCGGTCGGACTCGACCGAGGAGATTGAATTTCGCCACAATAGAGGTGGCGAAGATTTTAGTGACCGCTGCTTGATAAATCACGGCGAGCAAGTTCTTGTGAGAACTTGCAGCCATAGAGGCTTGATAAATCGAGCCCTAAGGATGAGTTCATGGGTTGAGTGGATAGAGCTGTGGTGGCAAACACTCACAGTTTGGGGTGGGGGGCACATGGGGGCCTGTTTTTAATGCTGGAGAGACTAGTGCCCCACTTTCAATATAAATACATGGATAAATCCAAGATGGAAAGTAAATAAATTAATATTCCAAAATGATCACGTTTTAGTTTACAGTAAATATTATTTGAAACTTAAATATCAGATTTTTTTAAATAAGAAAAAAGCAATAAACAACATTAAATTAGTTTAAAATGTTTCTTTAAAAAGAATAATAATATAATGATTTGGTATTATGTATCGGAAATTCATTTTCACTTGTTCATATGTTATAGCCTTTTTAATGTAAACTTAAAAATAAGGTGGTACAGTTTCCATTTGATCGTTCTCATAGTCAGTACTCAAAATGCTCTCTTCCAAGAATTTCTATGACACGTGACAGTCACGGGAATTTGTTAAATTATTTCCTTGGATCACAAAGTTTCAGATTACCAAAAAAGAAAGAAAATTGGCAGACCTGTCCAATTACTCCTGATAGATTGCAGTCAAGAACAATTTCAAGACACCGTGGAGAATATTTGCCTGAAATAACAAGGATCTCTGACAAATTAAAATGTAAATAAAGTTTGCAGACCATTTATATGTTATATCCAAAGAATTTTGTCTCACTGTACTCAATGTCCTTGCAGCAGGAAATCAATGTTTTGGGCAATTGACCAACCCGTATTTCAGCCATCATAAACTAGGAAAAGCATGCTTTCCAGTGTTATGGTAAAGCAGTCTGCATGTCTTGTGTGTATCAAGTATTAAAAAGACTTACCCTTTTTAGTTTTTTGCTGTCTGGCCATAAGAGTTCCCTGGTAAACTGATTGTTTTCTGATATTATTAGTTTTGTAATGTTCAAAGTGCCATGATATTCAATGTAAGATGCATAGCAGTTCTAATGCAAAAATAGTGTATGAAGTTTGATTTTGGCTTCAATTTCTAGGTCTAATTCATTAAAATAGTTTCCCTTTGAATTTTTAAAAACACCTGATTGAAATGCATGATATACAGTATTTTGGTATTTTGGCTGTTTCTTCAAAGACATGTTTTTTATTGTGTTTTTGGATATATTTTTCAGACCTTAATGAAATAAACATTTAAGTAGCCACTACATTATCTAAAATTGACTCATTGGGGCCTATTTATCAAGGCGTCAACTGAAAAAATGCTGGAATTCCGCGTCGTAATTGTCACGAGATTGATCTGACATAGTTATCAAAGCGTTGAGATCAGCAAATGTTGAAATTTGTGACGTAAAATACGATCCCACGATCTCAATCCGACGCAGATTGATGCGAGTTGAAAACCGTGGTATTCGAGCGGAATTGTGTTCATTCGCCCTCCTAATCAACACTATTTGAAGCTCTCACAAAGTTATCAAAAATTCTACATTTACGCTGGCGTCTTTTCCAACTCAGCGTACCTAGTTTTCAATCAGCCACCCTTGAGGTTTGCGGATGCCATAGAACTCACTGGGAGTCCGAAAACACAAAATGCTTATGTTCTATGCTGCAAGAGAATTAAGTATATTAAGTAATATAGGCCTAGATTTAGAGTTCGGCGGTAAAAGGGCTGTTAACGCTCCGCAGGCTTTTTTCTGGCCGCACCATAAATTTAACTCTGGTATCGAGAGTTAAAACAAATGCTGCGTTAGGCTCCAAAAAAGGAGCGTAGGGCATTTTTACCGCAAATGCAACTCTCGATACCAGAGTTGCTTACGGACGCGGCCGGCATCAAAAACGTGCTCGTGCACGATTCCCCCATAGAAAACAATGGGGCTGTTTTAGCTGAAAAAAAACCTAACACCTGCAAAAAAGCAGCGTTCAGCTCCTAACGCAGCCCCATTGTTTCCTATGGGAAAACACTTCCTACGTCTGCACCTAACACTCTAACATGTACCCCGAGTCTAAACACCCCTAACCTTACACTTATTAACCCCTAATCTGCCGCCCCCGCTATCGCTGACCCCTGCATTACACTTTTAACCCCTAATCTGCCGCTCCGTAAACCGCCGCAACCTACGTTATTCCTATGTACCCCTAATCTGCTGCCCTAACATCGCCGACCCCTATGTTATATTTATTAACCCCTAATCTGCCCCCCACAACGTCGCCGACACCTACCTACACTTATTAACCCCTAATCTGCCGAGCGGACCTGAGCGCTACTATAATAAAGTTATTAACCCCTAATCCGCCTCACTAACCCTATCATAAATGGTATTAACCCCTAATCTGCCCTCCCTAACATCGCCGACACCTACCTTCAATTATTAACCCCTAATCTGCCGAGCGGACCTCACCGCTACTATAATAAATGTATTAACCCCTAAAGCTAAGTCTAACCCTAATACTAACACCCCCCTAAGTTAAATATAATTTACATCTAACGAAATTAATTAACTCTTATTAAATAAATGATTCCTATTTAAAGCTAAATACTTACCTGTAAAATAAATCCTAATATAGCTACAATATAAATTATAATTATATTATAGCTATTTTAGGATTAATATTTATTTTACAGGCAACTTTGTAATTATTTTAACCAGGTACAATAGCTATTAAATAGTTAAGAACTATTTAATAGTTACCTAGTTAAAATAATAACAAATTTACCTGTAAAATAAATCCTAACCTAAGATATAATTAAACCTAACACTACCCTATCAATAAATTAATTAAATAAACTACCTACAATTACCTACAATTAACCTAACACTACACTATCAATAAATTAATTAAACACAATTGCTAAAAAAAAATACAATTAAATAAACTAGCTAAAGTACAAAAAATAAAAAAGAACTAAGTTACAGAAAATAAAAAAATATTTACAAACATAAGAAAAATATTACAACAATTTTAAACTAATTACACCTACTCTAAGCCCCCTAATAAAATAACAAAGCCCCCCAAAATAAAAAATTCCCTACCCTATTCTAAATTAAAAAAGTTACAAGCTCTTTTACCTTACCAGCCCTGAACAGGGCCCTTTGCGGGGCATGCCCCAAGAAGTTCAGCTCTTTTGCCTGTAAAAAAAAACATACAATACCCCCCCCCCCAACATTACAACCCACCACCCACATACCCCTAATCTAACCCAAACCCCCCTTAAATAAACCTAACACTAATCCCCTGAAGATCTTCCTACCTTGTCTTCACCATCCAGGTATCACCGATCGGTCCTGGCTCCGATATCTTCATCCAACCCAAGCGGGCGCTAGACATCCACTGAATAAGTCCAGAAGAGGGTCCAAAGTCTTCCTCCTATCCGGCAAGAAGAGGACATCCGGACCGGCAAACATCTTCTCCAAGCGGCATCTTCGATCTTCTTCCATCCGGTGCGGAGCGGGTCCATCTTGAAGCAGGCGACGCGGATCCATCCTCTTCTTCCGATGTCTCCCGACGAATGACGGTTCCTTTAAGGGACGTCATCCAAGATGGCGTCCCTCGAATTCCGATTGGCTGATAGGATTCTATCAGCCAATCGGAATTAAGGTAGGAATTTTCTGATTGGCTGATGGAATCAGCCAATCAGAATCAAGTTCAATCCGATTGGCTGATCCAATCAGCCAATCAGATTGAGCTTGCATTCTATTGGCTGATCGGAACAGCCAATAGAATGCGAGCTCAATCTGATTGGCTGATTGGATCAGCCAATCGGATTGAACTTGATTCTGATTGGCTGATTCCATCAGCCAATCAGAAAATTCCTACCTTAATTCCGATTGGCTGATAGAATCCTATCAGCCAATCGGAATTCGAGGGACGCCATCTTGGATGACGTCCCTTAAAGGAACAGTCATTCGTCGTTCAGTCGTCGGTCCGGATGGATGTTCCGCGCTGGAGGTCTTCAGGATCCTGCCGCTTCGCTCCGGATGGAAGACCATAGAAGATGCCGCCTGGATGATGACTTCAATCGGATGGAAGATCCTCTTCTGCCCCGCTTGGATGAAGACTTTGACCGGATCATGGACCTCTTCAGCCCCCGCTTGGGCTTGGATCAGGACATCGGAGGAGCTCTTCAGGACGGATCGGTGAACCTGGATGGTGAAGACAAGGTAGGAAGATCTTCAGGGGCTTAGTGTTAGGTTTATTTAAGGGGGGTTTGGGTTAGATTAGGGGTATGTGGGTGGTGGGTTGTAATGTTGGGGGGGGGTATTGTATGTTTTTTTTTACAGGCAAAAGAGCTGAAATCCTTGGGGCATGCCCCGCAAAGGGCCCTGTTCAGGGCTGGTAAGGTAAAAGAGCTTGTAACTTTTTTAATTTAGAATAGGGTAGGGAATTTTTTATTTTGGGGGGCTTTGTTATTTTATTAGGGGGCTTAGAGTAGGTGTAATTAGTTTAAAATTGTTGTAATATTTTTCTTATGTTTGTAAATATTTTTTTATTTTCTGTAACTTAGTTCTTTTTTATTTTTTGTACTTTAGCTAGTTTATTTAATTGTATTTATTTGTAGCAATTGTGTTTATTGAATTTATTGATAGTGTAGTGTTAGGTTAATTGTAGGTAATTGTAGGTAGTTTATTTAATTATTTTATTGATAGGGTAGTGTTAGGTTTAATTATATCTTAGGTTAGGATTTATTTTACAGGTAAATTTGTAATTATTTTAACTAGGTAACTATTAAATAGTTCTTAACTATTTAATAGCTATTGTACCTAGTTAAAATAAATACCAAGTTGCCTGTAAAATAAATATTAATCCTAAAATAGCTATAATATAATTATAATTTATATTGTAGCTATATTAGGATTTATTTTACAGGTAAGTATTTAGCTTTAAATAGGATTAATTTATTTAATAAGAGTTAATTTATTTCGTTATATGTAAATTATATTTAAGTTAGGGGGGTGTTAGTGTTAGGGTTAGACTTAGCTTTAGGGGTTAATACATTTATTAGAATAGCGGTGAGCTCCGATCGGAAGATTAGGGGTTAATAATTGAAGGTAGGTGTCGGCGATGTTAGGGAGGGCAGATTAGGGGTTAATACCATTTATGATAGGGTTAGTGAGGCGGATTAGGGGTTAATAACTTTATTATAGTAGCGCTCAGGTCCGCTCGGCAGATTAGGGGTTAATAAGTGTAGGTAGGTGTCGGCGACGTTGTGGGGGGCAGATTAGGGGTTAATAAATATAACATAGGGGTCGGCGATGTTAGGGCAGCAGATTAGGGGTACATAGGGATAACGTAGGTTGCGGCGGTTTACGGAGCGGAAGATTAGGGGTTAAAAGTGTAATGCAGGGGTCAGCGATAGCGGGGGCGGCAGATTAGGGGTTAATAAATGTAATACAGGGGTCGGCGGTGTTAGGGGCAGCAGATTAGGGGTACATAAGTATAACGTAGGTGGCGGTCGGCAGATTAGGGGTTAAAATTTTTAATCGAGTGGCGGCGATGTGGGGGGAGCTCGGTTTAGGGGTACATAGGTAGTTTATGGGTGTTAGTGTACTTTAGGATACAGTAGTTAAGAGCTTTATAAACCGGCGTTAGCCAGAAAGCTCTTAACTCCTGCTATTTTCAGGCGGCTGGAATCTTGTCGTTAGAGCTCTAACGCTCACTGCAGAAACGACTCTAAATACCGGAGTTAGAAAGATCCCATTGAAAAGATAGGCTACGCAAATGGCGTAGGGGGATCTGCGGTATGGAAAAGTCGCGGCTGCAAAGTGAGCGTTAGACCCTTTAATCACTGACTCCAAATACCAGCGGGCGGCCAAAACCAGCGTTAGGAGCCTCTAACGCTGGTTTTGACGGCTACCGCCGAACTCTAAATCTAGGCCTTAGAAACTTTATTAAAGTTGTATACCCTTTCTAAATCAAACAATATTATTGCTCCACATTTGGTGCACTAGTAGATATAGGGATAAAAATGAAAAATACTCTAAATACCGGAGTTAGAAAGATCCCATTGAAAAGATAGGCTACGCAAATGGCGTAGGGGGATCTGCGGTATGGAAAAGTCGCGGCTGCAAAGTGAGCGTTAGACCCTTTAATCACTGACTCCAAATACCAGCGGGCGGCCAAAACCAGCGTTAGGAGCCTCTAACGCTGGTTTTGACGGCTACCGCCGAACTCTAAATCTAGGCCTTAGAAACTTTATTAAAGTTGTATACCCTTTCTAAATCAAACAATATTATTGCTCCACATTTGGTGCACTAGTAGATATAGGGATAAAAATGAAAAATACATTACTACTTATGGATTATGCTACAACTTTGTCTCTCATTACAAAGCAAGGGGACAATATTATTTCTACATATTTGGTGCAAAGTTTTGCCCCAAACTTGTTGCACTAATAGATATAGAGATAAATTGAAATAAATACACAACATAATATAGCTAACTTCCTTTTTATTTGTTGGAAAAATCTATGTGCACCATATTTAAGCCATGTAATACTCTCCACTTCGCGCCATATTTGACTCAAAACTTTTCGCACCAATTATGACGCAAACTCGTAAATAACCCACACACTAGTGAATTTTTACACCACTTTTGATTGGACTATGCATAATCACATGATTTATGACATCAGCCAATCTGATTCAAATACACATTATAAACTATCACTAATGCATCAAATTGCTTGATACTTGTGTCATTGATCACTCATCAGAACTTGTAAGTGCCATTTGTTACATTGTGTATTATACTTTGAAACTATGTATATGTGAAATTAGTATTAAAGATAAACATTGATGCTGACATTAGGACACACAGTGTAATATTTTAGACAAGGATTTTAAAATTCGAATTGATGTTTGATTCAATATAATCTTAAGCTGATAGCTCAAAGGGATAGCCCACCTAACTTTAAACTGTCATGATTCAGATACAGCAAAAATTAAAATCACCTCTTTAATGGCATGATATTTTCAGTGTATTTCTTCCTTCTATTGAATTTCTTTTTAAGTAAGAAATGTCATCTTATATGCCAGCCCGTGAAGGGGTGGTTTTTTAAAATAGATTGCAATCAGGAGAGGTTAGACAGGTGCAGAGAGAAACCTGGCCCAGCTCTTAAAGGGACAGGAAACCCCAAAATATTATTTCATGATTTGGATAGAACATACAATTTTAAACAACTTTCAAATTTCCTTCTATTATAAAATTTGCTTCATTCTCTTGTTAGTCTTTGCTGAAGGAACAGCATTGCACTACTGGAAGCTAGCTGAACACATCTATTTAGCCAATCACAAGAGACAAATGTGTGCAGGCACCAATTAGCAGCTAGCTCCCACTAGTGTAGGATATGTGTGTATTCTTTTCCAACAAGGGATACCAAGAGAACAAAGCACATTTGAAGATAGAAGTGAATTTTAAAGTGTTTTAAAATTACATGCTCTATCTGAATCATGCAACTTAATTTTTTATTTTCCTATCCCTTTAAAATATTTATTGATTACAAATAAATACATATGATACTCTGATTATATGTTATATTTGCAATTATTCATTTACAATATATACATATAGTGGTATAAATAAACACAGAGATATGACAGACAACATTGTTTAGAACAAAAAAAGGAACTTTAGGAACATGTAAATATGTTTGCAAAAGATTTATGACAACACAAACACACACACACATATATATATAATGCAATTGAGAACGCACTCCCACTTAACTGGCAACTACCAGGGTGCAGGCAAAAAATTGAAATAGGAATGAAAAGGCTTGCACTCACTGGATTTATGAAAAACAGTCGGCTAGGGGGCGGAGTCAACTGTCAAGGAAACCAGACGTGTGTTTTAAGTGCTTCTGGTTCTTATATGTTCTAATCAATGTTTATTGATATCTAAAGTAATTATTATTACAACAAAAGCGGTCCCTATCAGGCACAACATTAATGGTGGCATTGGGAGCTCTTGAACAAACAAACACTGAAAAAAGCGCCAAACAGCTATAACCTTATAGTATTACTTAATAAACCAAGTCTAAATGATATTTTTAAAATAAGATTACATATACATTCCAATAATATAAGAGCATTCAATGCAAAGAATAAATAATAGAAAAAACTTCCTACTTTCTTGCAGGTAATGTCTCTTTAAATGATTGTTTGCAAATGTCCAAATGTAAAAACGATTCACTCCTGCGCAGCTCCTTTTAAATCACTGGTGTGGTAGCGATAAGAAACAAACTAAAAAGAAAAAGACATGGAGCGCAGGGAAAAAAACAAAAAACAGATCATTGTGCAGTATATCAGATTAAAAAATAACAGTTTGTTAATGACAAAAAACAAACTCACAAAACAAACCCTCAAACAATATGAGGTATGTATCAGCGTCTTGTATAGATGTTGCTATACTCTTTTCCAATGTCCAATTTCGCCTTGCTGGTTCATCAAATAGTGACTGTTCAGTATCGGTGTCTTTAACAACAAAGATTTCCCTCTTACGGTGGTTCAATCTGTGTAGCCGGCAAACAGATTCTCCTAACCTGGAGGGATTGTAGCGTCACTCAGCGTATGCGTGTGCGTGTGGGCGTGGCCTTACGCGTTTCGCGGGACTCCTCCCGCTTTGTCAGAGGCTTATGCCCACTCCTCCTTGTAACGTCTTTTTATACTGTTCCTATGTATACTGGTGCACTGCAGCGTACCCATAACATGTCACATTGGTTTATGCATTTAGCTTGATACCGGTATTCTATTTTCTATGTGCACATTAAAATAACTTCATACAGAGAATACGATTAAATCCTTTCTCTTTACTACAAAATTGATCTATCTGTCTGTACATAGATGCATGCTAACAATACTACATTTTCAATAATAAATTTTCAAAGGGGACATATGATATCAATTTATATATATATATACACTCTACCTCAATCTAATATATATACCATTAATTTTCACTATATAAAAAATGATGAATGAATTTGGTAAATGAAACTATAAAATATAAAAAAAATTAAAAAAATTAGAAATTTTTTTACCCATATGTATAAAGTGCAACATACATTAAAAATAAAAATAAAAAGATTAAATATATGCATATATATAGGAAAATTGATGCCATTTAGAACAAAGCTATGTGTTAAATACTTCCTTGCCTACTAGATCCAAATAAAATATCATTAAAAATCGTGCAATAAATAGAATGATTAAAAAAGTTCATTTTGTACAATTAAAAGTTATTTCATAGACACAAAAAAAGGATATATGTACTTCCTCATAATTCTTTAATATACATAGACTCTATTCTTCTATAAAAGCTGTTAGATCAATTTCCCTATTGAGACCCACTGGTTCCATAGTGCCCAATTTATGGATCCAGTAGGTCTCACGTTGCCTAAGTTTGAGAAGCTTATCCACCCCCCCCCTAATCTCATTTCTAACACACTCAATAGCCCTAATACTGAGCCCTGTCCCATCTTTATTATGTATTTCTAAAAAATGGGCTGACAAACCATGTGTTGTCAGCCCATTTTCTATGTTCCTAAGGTGTTCACTAAACCTTGTTTTCACAGGGCGTTTAGTGCGCCCTATGTAAAACCTATTACATGGACACTTCAACATATATACTACATATTTGGTTTTGCAATTCATCAATTCTTTAATTTTATGCTCAAATTCATTTCCTTCTTTCCCAAAGTGTTTATTATTTTTGTCTATGTGTTCACAACAAGTACAGCCCAATCTTCCACACTTATAAAAGCCACAAGATGCTTTATTTAACCAATTCAAATCTGTTTCTGCTTTTAGCATGCTGGGGCTAATACGATTCCTTAAATTAATATTCCTTTTAAAAACTACCTGTCCTCTATCACTTATTGTGTCTTTGAGGATTGAATCTTGCATAAGGATAGGCCAGATTTTTTTCACTGCACCTTCAATTTCCTTAGATACTCTATTATATTTTGTTACAAGCTGTACTTCTCGTTTCTGTTCTTTATTTTCATGGACCTTTCTATCTGTCTTGTTAAGTAGATTCTTCCTATCCATCTTTTTTACCTTTTCAAAAGCACCCATTACCATATCTTCAGGATAGCCTTTTGCTAAAAATCTGTTATTTATTGTTTCTGACTCCTGTATGAAATCTCGTGTTTTAGAGCAATTGCGTTTGGCTCTTTGAAACTGCCCAAGAGGAATGTTTCGTATCCACTTCCCATGATGTCCGCTTTGCGCATGTAGATATCCATTTGTATCTGTGGGTTTACGATAGAGCTTAGTGTACACTCCCCCATTCTCTTGGGCAATTTCTAGATCCAAGAAGGTGATTAGATCTTTATTTGCTTCCATAGTGAATTTTAGGTTCATCATGTTCCTATTTACATACACTAAAAAGTTATTCAAGCTCTCATGGCTACCTTGCCAGATAATTAGCACATCATCAATATAGCGGTACCACTTTATAATGTTTTCTTTATAGGGGTTCTCTTCATTGTAAACATACAAGTCCTCCCACCACCCCATATAAAGATTTGCATAATTCGGGGCAAATTTTGTACCCATTGCGGTACCCCTTTTCTGAATATAGTACCTATTATTAAAAATAAAATAGTTCTTTGTTAGAATAAATCTGATAGACTCTACTAAAAACCATTTCTGTATATCATTAATGAAACCACATTTGTTTAAAAAATATATAACCGCTGTTATACCTAAATCGTGAGGGATAGAGGTATATAATGAACTCACATCCATTGTGACCCATAAAAAATCATCCTTCCATGTAGTACCTTCCAATAGGTTTAGGATGTGTGGGGTATCTCGAACATATGATCTTAAAACTGGAACTAATGGTTTTAAAATGTGATCTACATATTCGGATAATTTCGTGGTTAATCCTCCTATTCCCGATACAATCGGCCTCCCAGGTGGGTTAACCAACCCTTTGTGTACTTTTGGGAGGTGATAAAAAATCGGTAATACTGGATTAACCACTTCCAAAAATTTGTACTCACTATTGTCCAATACCCTTTTTTCTTTTCCTTTTATAATCAGTTCTTTATACTCCTCCAAAAAGATGTTAGTCGGATTTTTACCTAAAATCTCATATGTAGTATTATCTCCTAAAAGTCTAAGGGCTTCAGCTATGTAGTCTTGTCTTCCCTGTACAACTATTCCTCCTCCCTTATCAGCACTACGTATTATTATAGATTTATCCTCTTCAAGTGCCTTCAGTGCTTTTTGTTCTCCTATAGAGAGGTTCTTTGGATTTTTGTTCACTGTTCTATCTTTCTCACAAATTGATTTTATTTCCTTTTCCAGTAATGCCTCAAATACAGGTATAAAATTTCCTTTGGACTTTACAGGATAAAAAGTGGATTTATTTTTCAATGTGGTATGACAAATTGGTATATCCCTAGCTTCTTTTTCTAATTCTTGTAATATGTTGATCAATTCTTCATTACCTGGTTGTTCCCAATTTCCAAGATGTCTATTTTCTATTTCACTGCTGTTCATAGATTCATCTAACACCCCTATATCATTCCCAATATTAGATTCTACTTGTCCAGATGTTAGATTAAAGTGTCTTATCAAGGTGAGCTTTCTAACCAATTTTTTGGTATCAATAAATAATTCAAATTCTTTTGGGGTATTGTCTGGAACAAACGAGAGACCTCTTTTTAGGAGATTTACCTCATCATTCGTAAGGACCCTAGGGGAAATATTGTAGATTTCTTGTTCATATCCTCTCAATATTGCCTTCCTCTGCCTTTTTTGTTCCTTGGCTCTGTGTGCCACTCCTCCTCTACATCCTCGTCTCCGTTTCCTAACCCTCTCTTGGGTCTCCTGTTCCCCCCCTGGTGGGTATCCCCTAAAGGGTATCCTAAAAAACGGTCCTGTACTTGTTCTTTTTTGTGTGGAAAATACCCCCTATGTGTGCATCTTGTCCCCTTCTCCAGTCTTCTGATACACTTTGTCCCCCATTTGTTCTCCAATTCTTGTCTTTTGGTCTCGCTCCCAAAAAAGTATTTTGTTGTTGGTAATTATTATGTTGAGTGTTATATCTCCTTGGATTCCCACTATTTCCCTCACTTCTATTGTTTCTATACTCATATTTGGAGCTCTTGGATGGTCGTTTTTAGCTACCCAGAAGTCAAGCTACAATGGAGGCCATGAATAGCTGGCGGCTAGCTGTGGCGCAGCTCCTACAGGATCACTTTGACAACCTAGGGCGGGCTCTGCACGAGTGTTTTGTTGGCATAATGGTGAGAGAGGACAATACTGTGCGGCCGGCTAATAGTCATCTTGCCCATACTATGAACTCTACCGCTCCTACTGTCTACCAGATAGCTGTATTGCAGTGTCGGCCCCTGAAATCCTGTGCAGCCATGTTAATTCCCCACAGCAGGAGGACGCTTATCACTACCGCAACAGAGATGGGCTGAATTGTGATGATGGATGTGGGGGTTGCCCTGCCGCAAATCCTGTCTCCAGAATGGTTACTGATCCGACATATCTCAAGAGAGACCTGACCTTGTCACCGGATTTACCCTTGAGCGCAATGTGCGTGGTTTCTGTAGGTGGCAGCCATGTTTGGGAAGTTTCTCCTCAGTTTTGTGTCGGCAGCGCTGGGCAAGATGTGTCAGTGACTTTTACATGGGCTGAAGATGTGCTGCTCTGGGGATGCCGCGCTTTGACCCTGGATAGCTTTGAGGAGCAACTAATACAGAGTGAGGATCTATCGCTTGGCCACAAGCTGCTTTTGACCTATTTTGAAGAAGGCTAAAATCAGGTTGTTGTGCTTATCCAATGACTAGGCTAGCTCCCCTACCTAATGTCAATACTATCTGAAGCCTTAGCACCTATATCTCTAAGTTGCTCACAAGTCCCTTCCTGTCTTAGATATTTGTCTTCTTCTGTTTCTACCTGTTGGGTGGCAAGCTTTTGCTGTCTGGGGTAATTAACCCTATTATGGCTTTTCTTGTAGTAATTTCAAGTTTCAAAGCTATAACTCACATAATGTTACTGTATCATTATATCCACTTTTACAAGTGGAAATTTTGTCATGGGTTACGCATTATTAGTTTATAATTTAATAAATGGTCATTTGAATTGTGGGACTTCTCCTGTAAGAATATATGCTGCGTATATACATATTTTGAGTGTCCGGCATGGAATACATCACACCCTGTTTAATATTCTATAAGTTTGACCAAGCATGATGTATTGTAATATTTCCCTTGATTATATTTGATAGAATGTTCCTAGCTATCTATTCACATAATATTATTGTTCTTGAATGTTCTTAAAGGCTTGGATGTCTACGGCCGGGGTGTCTAAGCCTTTTCACTCTTACATTTATAGACATGTTGGGTAGAATATATGGATTGGGGACCTCATAATTAGCGAAGGAATGTTAATGTTTAATGCTCACATGCTTGGTTATTATTAAAGATTAAGGTGACACAGTAGATATACATACATGTCTTGGACCCCCCACCTTAAGTATGTGCCATTGAGTGCAGGGCTCATGCCTTGAGGCTAAGGCCATTGCTATACTGTGATGTGCAGCTTTCCTTTTAAATATTTGATATGCTCTTGGCGCAGGCTGGACCTGCACTGCTGCTATTAGGTATAGTCTCATTTCTCATAATATATGCCAAATTTATTAACTAGGATCATTGGACCCTACTATGCTAGATATAACATCAACCAGCAAGAGCGAGTTTATTTTTAGGTATCCGCTAGTAACCAGTGCGCACATGAGACTTTCCATATTGCTATGTTGTTTTGTTTTACTGTAGCTCGTTTACCTTGCGTTCTGCAACCACAGCTCAGCTAACCACCTCCCCTCCCCCCAACACATAATAGACCTCCTAGTTTAGGAGAGTTAACTACGCGGTTTTTCTTGTCTATACCGCACCCTGGATTCTTTTCAACTTTGCAATATAACATATTATTAACCTTATGTTCCCTCTCTAAGCTTAGCATAAGTGTTTAACACTCCATACAATTCGAATATAAGGTTTTAATCTTAATGCTTTACTCTTATGTATTTCATCATATCTCAAACACAGGAAACCTTGACTAGTGGCCTCTTGGCTACTGTTTGCCATGCTTTTTGTTTATGAGTGTATCCTTGTTTGTGCTCTGTTTAAATATTTTATTATAAAACTGAGGTTTTTCAGATGAGACCCGTGAGCGGTCTCCTATGTAACAAAGAGCCTTCTTCCTTTTTTTATGTTTTATTGGAGGTCTAAAAGTGGCCCCTTATGTTCATTGTTAGGCTCAAAAATTGCATGGCATGCTATATGTACTGTATATTATACTCTGTTACTGTATTGTAACTACTACTTATTTTGGTCTTAAAAAGTTTGTATGCCTTATTTCAAACCTCAATAAAAATTTAAATAAATAAAAAAAAAAAAAATAGTCGGCTAGATTACGAGTTATGCGTTAGGGTTAAAAAGCAGCGTTGAGAGGTTCCAACGCTGCTTTTTAACGCCCGCTGGTATTACGAGTCTTGAAATGACAGGCTCACTTTTTTAGCCAGACTCGGAAATACCGCAAATCCACTTACGTCAATTGCGTATCCTATATTTTCAATGGGACTTGCATAGCGCCGGTATTACGAGTTTGACCAAAAGTGAGCGGTACAGCCTCTCCTGTCAAACCTGGTACTGCATTTTAAAGTCAGTAGTTAAGAGTTTTATGGTACAACGCCGTAGCATAAAACTTTTAACTAAAGTGCTAAAAAGTACACTAACACCCATAAACTACCTATTAACCCCTAAACCGAGGCCCCCCACATCACAAACAATAAAATAAATATTTTAACCCCTAATTTGCAGAACCGGACATCGCTGCCACTATAATAAATATATTAACCCCTAAACTGCCGCACTCCCGCCACGCAAACACTAGTTAAATATTATTAACCCCTAATCTGCCATCCCTAACATCGCCGCCACCTACCTACATTTATTAACCCCTAATCTTCCGCCCCCAACGTCGCTGACACTATATTAAAGATATTAACCCCTAAACCTAAGTCTAACCATAACCCTAAACCCCTCTAACTTAAATATAATTACAATAAATCTAAATAAATTTACTACAATTAACTAAATTATTCCTATTTAAAACTAAATACTTACCTGTAAAATAAACCCTAAGCTAGCTACAATATAACTAATAGTTACATTGTAGCTATCTTAGGGTTTATTTTTATTTTACAGGCAAGTTTGTATTTATTTTAACTAGGTACAATAGTTATTAAATATTGGCTGTTCCAATCAGCCAATAGAATGCCAGTTCAATCCTATTGGCTGATTGCATCAGCCAATAGGATTTTTTCTACCTTAAAGGGACAGTCAACACCAGAATTTTTGTTGTTTAAAAAGATAGATAATCCCTTTATTACCCATTCCCCAGTATTGCATAATCAACACTGTTATATTAATACACTTTTTACTTCTGTGATTACCTTGTATCAAAGCATCTTCTGACCGCCCCTAATCACATGACTTTTAGTTATTATCTATTGACTTGCATTTTAGTGCAGTGTCTGCCACTAGCCACGGGCGTTATCACAATGTAATCTATATGGCCTACATGAGCTAGCTCTCCCCTGCTGTGAAAAGCAAATAAAAAAGAGGCGGCCTTCAAGGGCTTAGAAATTATCATATGAGCCTTCCAAGGTTTAGCTTTCAACTAGAATACCAAGAGAACAAAGCAAAATTGTTGATAAAAGTAAAATGGAAAGTTGTTTAAAATTACATGTCCTATTTGAAAAATGAAAGGTTTTATTCCGATTGGCTGATAGAATTCTATCAGCCAATCGGAATTGAAGGGACGCCATCTTGGATGACGTCATTTAAAGGAACCTTCATTCAGTCGTCGGCCGTCGTTTGAAGAGGATGCTCCACGTCGGATGTCTTGAAGATGGACCCGCTCCGTGCCGGATGGATGAAGATAGAAGATGCCGTCTGGATGAAGACTTCTGCCCGGTTGGATGAAGACTTCTGCCCATCTGGAGGACCACTTCTGCCGGATTTGTTGAGGACTTCTGCCCGGTTGGGTGAAGACTTCTCAAGGTAGGGTGACCTTCAAGGGGTTAGTGTTAGGTTTTTTTAAGGGGGGATTGGGTGGGTTTTAGAGTAGGGTTGGTTGTGTGGGTGGTGGGTTTTAATGTTGGGGGGGTATTTGTACTTTTTTTTTACAGGTAAAAGAGCTGATTACTTTGTGGAAATGCTCCGCAAAAGGCCCTTTTAAGGGCTATTTGTAATTTAGTGTAGGATAGGGCTTTTTTTATTTTGGGGGCTTTTTTATTTTGTTAGGGGGATTAGAGTAGGTGTAATTAGTTTAAAAATCTTGTAATTATTTTATTATTTTCTGTAATTTAGTGGGGGGGGGTTTTGTACGTTAGATAATTTTATTTCATTGTAATTAATTGTATTTAGTTTAGGTTATTAATTTAATTGTAGTGTAGTGTTAGATGTAATTGTTAGGTTAAGGTTAGGTTTTATTTTACAGGTAAATTTGTCTTTATTTTAACTAGGTAGTTATTAAATAGTTAATAACTATTTAATAACTATTGTACCTAGTTAAAATAAATACAAACTTGCCTGTAAAATAAAAATAAACCCTAAGCTAGCTACAATGTAACTATTAGTTATATTGTAGCTAGCTTATGGTTTATTTTATAGGTAAGTATTTAGTTTTAAATAGGAATTATTTAGGTAATAATAGTAATTTTATTTAGATTTATTTAAATTATATTTAAGTTAGGGGGGGTGTTAGGGTTAGACTTAGATTTAGGGGTTAATAACTTTATTATACTGGCGGCGACATTGGGGGCGGCAGATTAGGGGTTAATAATATAATGCAGGTGTCGGCGATGTCGGGGGCGGCAGATTAGGGGTTAATAAGTGTAAGATTAGGGGTGTTTAGACTCGGGGTTCATGTTAGGGTGTTAGGTGTAAACATAAATTTTATTTCCCCATAGGAATCAATGGGGCTGCGCTAGGAGCTTTACGCTGCTTTTTTACAGGTGTTAGTTTTTTTTTTCAGCCGGCTCTCCCCCATTGATTCCTATGGGGAAATCGTGCACAAGCACGTTTTACCTGCTTACCGCTAACGTAAGCAGCGCTGGTATTGAGGTGAGATGTGGAGCAAAATTTTGCTCTTTGCACACTTTTTTTGCACCTAACGCCGGGTTTGTAAAAACCCCTAATACCAGCGTTGTCGGTAAGTTAGCGATGAGCATAAACTGCTCGTTAGCACCACACCCCTGTTAACGCAAAACTCGTAATCTAGGTGAGTGCTTTTATTGGCCATTTGAATTGTGGGACTTCTCCTGTAAGAACCACTGATGCTTCATGTGATGTCACAGCATTTTGAGCATATAGAAAAGACAAATGCACTGCTATGTATTTGGCATATCACTAATATCTAATTTTGCAGAAGGACAGGATCTTTAAAAAAAACTGTGTTTTGAGTGTGTGTTTTTTAACATGAGGCAGTAAATGTTAAAATATAGGGCATGGCTAACACATAAGAAAAAACTAAATAAACTTTGTTAAAGCACCTTTTGATTTTATTACAGCACTCAGTCTTTTTGGGTATGAGTCTATCAGCATGGCACATTTTGACATGGCAAGATTTGCCCACTCTTCTTTGCAAAAACACTCCAAATCTGTCAGAATGCGAGGGCATCTCCTGTGCACAGCCCTCTTCAGATCACCCCACAGATTTTCAATCGGATTCAGGTCTGGGCTCTGGCTGGGCCATTCCAAAACTTTAATCTTCTTCTGGTGAAGCCATTCCTTTGTTTATTTGGATGTATGCTTTGGGTCGTTGTCATGCTGAAAGATGAAATTCCTCTTCATGTTCAGCTTTCTAGCAGAAGCCTGAAGGTTTTGTGTCAATATTGACTGGTATTTGGAACTGTTCATTCTTCCCTCTAGCTTAACTAAGGCCCCAGTTCCAGCTGAAGAAAAACAGCCCCAAAGCATGATGCTGTCACCACCATGCTTCACTGTGGGTAGGGTGTTCTTTTGGTGATGTGCAGTGTTGTTTTTGCGCCAAACATATCTTTTGGAATTATGGCCAAAAAGTTCAACCTTGGTTTCATCAGACCATAACACCTTTTCCCACATGCTTTTGGGAGACTCAGATGTGTTTTTGCAAAATGTAGCCTGGCTTGGATGTTTTTCTTCTTAAGAAAATGCTTTCGTCTTGCCACTCTACCCCATAGCCCAGACATATGAAGAATACGGGAGATTGTTGTCACATGTACCACACAGCCAGTACTTGCCAGATATTCTTACAGCTCCTTTAATGTTGCTGTAGGCCTCTTGGTAGCCTCCCAGACCAGTTTTCTTCTTGTCTTTTCATCAATTTTGGAGGGACGTCCAGTTCTTGGTAATGTCACTGTTGTGCCATATTTTCTCCACTTGATGATGACGGTCATCACTGTGTTCCATGGTATATCTAATGCCTTGGAAATTCTTTTGTACCCTTCTCCTGACTGATACCTTAAGAAAATTTCAGGAAAGACCAACTAGAGCAGCTGAACTTTATTTGGGGTTAATCAGAGGCACTTTAAATGATGGCAGGTGTATATTGACTCCTATTTAACATGATTTTTAATGTGATTGCTTAATTCTGAACACAGCTACATCCCCAGTTATAAGAGGGTGTGCACACTTATGCAACCACATTATTTTAGTTTTGTTTCTTTTTCTTCCCTCCATCTAAAAGATTTCAGTTTGTTTTTTAATTGAGTTGTTAAAGGTTAAAAGGGTGGAAAAAGTTCTGAAATGATTTATCTTTGTCTCATTTTTTTACATCACAGAAACCTGACATTTTAACAGGGGTGTGTAGACTTTTTACATCCACTGTATGTATATATATATATATACAGGTATATACAGTAGATGTATATATATATATATATATATATATATATATATATATATATATATATGTGTGTGTGTGTGTGTGTGTGTGTGTGTGTGTGTGTGTGTGTGTGTGTGTGTGTGTGTGTGTGTGTGTGTGTGTGTGTGTGTGTGTGTGTGTGTGTGTGAATTGAGTATGTGAATGGAAATTATGATAGATTGGAATCTACTCCATAGTACTTACAGTTTTAAAGGGACACTAAACCCAAATATTTTCTTTCATGATTCAGGTAGAGAATACTATTTTAAACAATATTCCAATTTACTTCTATTATCAAATTTGCTTCATTCTTTAGATACCCTTCATTGAAGAAATAGCAATGCACATGGATGAGCCAATCACAGGAGGCATCTGTGTGCAGCCACCAAACAGCAGCTAATGAGCCTATCTAGATATGCTTTTTCAGCAAAGGATATCAAGACTATGAAGCAAATTGGATAATATAAGTAAGTTAGAAAGTTGTTTAAAATTACATGCTTTTTCTAAATCATGACATAAAAAATGTGGGTTTCATGACCCTTTAAGGCAATAGATGCATAATTATTGACTGGCATTTTATTTTAATCAGTGGTTAAATTATTGAACTGCATTGCGTAAAATGATTTTTCCCTAAAATGCTTTAAATAGGAGTAAGAAATCAAAATAAAGAAAGGATAATTTTTAATGATGTAATATTTTAAATAAACAACTTATTTTTACTGTAGTTTGGGAAATTCAGTGCTTCATGTTTATACATATATGTAACATTGATTATATATTTTTTAGTAAAGGGTTTGACCAAAACTTATGAAACTTTATGAGTGCCCTCAAGCAGTTGTTCCATAATGTGAAATATTTCCATTGTAGAACAAATCATAAGGTCATTTTAATAAATTAGTGACAGGCTTTGACTCACACCTAATAAAAATCGTTATTACATATTGCTTCCATTGCTTGAATAAATGTAAATGAAATGTGAAAGAAAAAATAAATATTTTTACTTAACTTTCTGAGACATTTACAATCCATTTAAATGATAAATAGAAATTAAAATAAAATGACAAATACACAGTATCAAGACAATGCAATAGCACTTACTTTGAATTTGAAATGAATAGTAGAATATTTTATGGAAAATTTCAAATTTAATCAAATTTCCCGCCCCCCTCCCCCACATTGTATCATGTGACAATCATCAGCCAATTACAAAATGCATATATGTATATATGTATATACTGTGCGCTACTACACCTGCTCAGTAGGAGCTGGAGCAACAGAAAGTGTGCACATTTTGATACTGGAAGTATATGGGAAGTAAATTGCATGTGTTACCTGAATCTTGAAACTTTAAAGTGCCATAACACATGTTGAGATCTGTGCATATCCTTAAAGGGCTAAGTAAGTAAAAAAAAGTTTACATAAAAAAATGTTTAAAAACTGCTGGCAAGTATTTTTTTTTAAAAAAATTAAAAAATAAGCAAAATTAGTTACATAGCCATGGTGTCTGGAGTAGTCTGATCCACCCACCCCCCTCATCAGTGTTAAGCTGCTGTGAAATATAATGCCTGTGTTTCTGCAGCTAATTTGCTTCTAGGCATGCTCCAGCAGATAATGACTCCTTAAGCAAAGGTAGATATAGATACAGCCATAGAAGGAATTGTGTGGGGGGAGTTAGAGCTGTACAATTCGGAAACTTAAAAGAAAGGGTTAATGGCGAGGAACTGCAGTATAAATTTGCAGGTAAAGTAATTTAAGTATATATTATTCTATTTTGTCTCTATCCCAACTTGTTTTATGTCCCTTTAATATTGACTTTTGTGTCCATTTAATTAGCCACAGTTTGAGTTAGATAAAGGTGCAATAAATGTTACATTTATAACCACATTGCTTAAATAAAGGCACTAAAATGAGGTTTGAGGATTGTAAAATAATGTCTAAATCATAATAGAAATATAAGTTTTGCATCCCCTACGCATGCTTGTTTTCCTTCACTCATTTGCCGACCTACTATCTTTTCTCTTTTTTGCAAGTGGGTGATACAGTAAATTCATTGCTGAATCCCCTGTCATATATATATTAATGAGTGCACAAACTCACAATGCTTTAACAGGTATAACTGAAATAGGACAGGTTGTGCTGCTATATACAGTCATGGCCAAAAATATTGGCACCCCTGCATTTCTGTCAGACAATGCACCACTTCACCAGAAAATTGCTGCAATTACAAATGTTTAGGCATTCTCATGCTTATTTCTTTTGTTTGTATTGGTATGACATTAAAAAAAGCCAAAACTGACGCATTCCACGCAAAACTCCAAAAATGGACTGGACAAAATTATTGACACCTTCTAAAAATTGTTCCTGTGTCCACTGTACGCAACATTGTCAAGAAGTTTACAGCCCATGGCACTGTAGCTAATCTCCATGGACGAAAGAGAAAAATTGATCAAAGATTGCAGCAAAGGATTGTTCGAATGGTGAATAAAGAACCTCAATCAACTTCCAGACAAATTCAAGCTGACCTTCAGGCACAGGGTACAAATGTGTCATCTTGCACTATACGTTGCCATCTGAAGAAAAAAGGGACGCTATGGTAGGAGACACAGGAGGACCCTACTGCTGAAACAGAAACATAAAAATGCCAGATTGGAGTTTGCCAAAACTTACCTGAGGAAACCAAAATCCTTTTGGAAGAATTTGCTGTAGACAGACTAAACAAAATTACAGCTTTTTGGTAAAGCCCATAATTCTACTTTTTTTTTAGAGAAAAGAAATGAGGCTTTTAAAGAAAAGAATACAGTCCCAACAGTCAAACATGATGGAGGTTCACCAATGTTTTGGGGTTGCTTTGCTGCTTCAGGCACTGGATGTCTTCACTGTGTGCATGGCATTATAAAATCTGAAGATTACCAAAGAATGCTGTGGTGCAATGTAAGGCCCAGTGTCAGAAAGATGGGTCTCTGTCAGAGGTCATGGGTCTTACAGCAGGACAATGACCCAAAGCACACGTCAAAAAGCACCCACAAATGGTTTAAGACAAAGCGCTGGAGAGTACTGAACTGGCCAGCAATAAGTCCAGATCTCAATCCCATAGAGCACCTGTGGAGAGATCTGAAAACAGCAGTTGGGAAAAGGAACCCTTCCAATCTGAGAGACCTGGAGCAGTTGGCGAAAGAAGAGTGGTCCAAAATTCCAGTAGAGAAGTGTAAGAAACTAATTGATGGTTACAGGAAGCAATTGATTTCAGTTATTTTTTTCCAAGGAGTGTGCTACCAAATATTAAATTGAGAGTGCCAATAATTTTGTCCAGTCCATTTTTGGAGTTTTGCGTTGAATGTGTCAGATTTGGCTTTTTTTCTCTCCACTTTTGTGTCATACCAATACAAACAAAAGAAATAGACATGATGATGCCTAAACATTTGTAATTGCAACAATTTTCTGGGTGAAGTGGTGCCTTATCTGACAGAAATGCAGGGGTGCCAATATGTTTGACCATGACCTGTATGTTGAACAGGAGCTCTGTGTGTTTGTGATTATTTTCTATGCAGTAGGTGGTACAAATTCTGACTGTACCAACTGCTTTCAAAAAAAGAGGAAAAAAATGCAGAGGGAGCAGACTTTGGGAGGGTAACATTCTCAGCAAGGCAGGATTTGCATCTCAGATGTCTGTAAGAACAGAAATCTGAAGCACCCCCACCCCCCAAACAAAAGTGTATCACTCACAGTAGTCTCTATATAGTAGGGGTGATCTGTATTACTGTATGTTAAATGAACTCTACATGTGAGGGTGTTGTGTGGAAGAAGAATGAGGTCTATATTTTGTGTTTATGTGGAATGAGCTCAATATTTGGGGTATTCCTGTGTGTATGTGGGATGATATGGATATAACTATGGTGTGCTCTAACCTAACACCAGCATGCTCACACCACTGTTTGAAAAATGAATGGCAATGACGCGAAAGTGAATGAATGAAAGTGAAATGAAAGTGTCCGAGAAGGTCCTTGCGGTACAGGTTGGTACAGGTTGCAAGCAGGAAGTCCTTCCGCAGCAGGGGCTCCCCTAGCACAGCCTGGCATGACAAGAAACCAATCACCAAGAGCATCTTGCAGCCAGAAGCACCACGGCCCTGTGCCATCCTTCCTTGAGCAGACATGGGGGCCCATTTATCAAAGGGCTTGCGGACCTGATCCGACACTGCGGATCAGGTCCGCAAGACCTCGCTAAATGCGGAGAGCAATACGCTATCCGCATTTAACATTGCACCAGCAGCTCACAAGAGCTGCTGGTGCAACGCCGCCCCCTGCTGACTCGCGGCCAATTGGCCGCCAGCAGGGAGGTGTCAATCAACCCGATCGTATTCGATCGGGTTGATTTCCGGCGATTTCTGTCCGCCTGCTCAGAGCAGGCGGACAGGGTTATGGAGCAGCGGTCTTTAGACCGCTGCTTCATAACTTGTGTTTCTGGCGAGTCTGAAGACTCGCCAGAAACACGGCCCTTCAAGCTCCATACGGAGCTTGATAAATGGGCCTGATGGTTTGAACCCTATGTAACACAATGTGAATCCAGCCTTATTAAAATGGAACACTGACACTTAGTGACTCCTCCTCATACTCCATGCAGAGCAGGCATTGCTGGTCACATCACACTGCCAACACCTCACGAAGATACCAGAGAACCCACTCAGAAAAACCTCCTACAGAGTGACACGCAAACAGCAATATCTCCCACTGGTCCAACACTGACACCTCCAACAGAAAATGACAGTAAATCATCCCACGTGATCTAAATATGACAGGCACTGACACAGGCCTGAGACTGACACACACTCCAACATATGGGATGAATTAGAATAGGCACGCCCTCACAGATGGTAACTTCTCCCAAAACTGGGCTGAGTCTGACAAAGCGGGACCAAAACAGGAAGCAGCACAATACTCCTTTATGGATATCCTACAAAATGATTGTTTAGCCAGTTAGCACTCATTCAATGCAATCATTTTGGTCGCTCTTACTTTTCTGAAATGGAGGATTTCAATCTCATTTTAATCTCCACCATAATTTACATAAATGTAGATATTCCTTGTGCTACATTTTAAATGCTTATATATGCTTGTATGAAACTATCATAAAAAAATATAAAAGCCAGTTTCTATAGGTGAATAGTATGCATCAGTAAATAAGCAGTTGTAAAAGATTTGTGTGAATCTCATCTTTTAATATGGCCAGTAATGGCTTAACATGGAGAACGTATTACCTATTGAGTTGGAAATGCCATAACACATTTTGAGTTATGTGCATATTATAAAAGGGTTAACTGAGGTAAAACAGAGTGTGAAAAAAAGTGTAAAAAAAGCTTTTATTTAAATAAAATTTCCAAAAATCTGCAAAATTACTTACACTTTAGTGTTGCCAAGTGTCGCCTGCTCTGCCCCCCTTATCAGTGTCCTAGTCCAAACCTTGTGCTATTATATAACAATGTGTGCATGTGAGGATAATTATTTATACAAGCAAGGGGGGTTGAGGAGGGACATCAGGTACAGTTATTGTTTGTTGCCAAGAGGCTTGCTTGTTTCAATGGGGATAATGTTGCATGCTTTGTGAAAGCTTCAGCATTATACTGTGCACGAGTGCATTTTGCAGAAGCTATGGCCTGTATAGCACCTTCCATATATGGAAATGCCCAGGGGGAGCTTGCTGCAAACAAAACTATGCCTGAATAAAAGGGGTTATTGGAGGTTAAAACAGAAACATTTTTGCAGGTAAGCTTTGGCTGCATTATATATTTAGAAACATATGTTAGGTTATACTGTTTAATGTCCCTTTAAAGGGACATTCTGGTCAAAATTTAAATGTGCATAGATTAATTACTTCTTTGAATAGAAACATATTTGCAATATATATGTATTGGTAAAAAATGCTTCTAGTCAGAGTTATCACTGATTTACTCCTTTTTCTCTGCATTTGCATGTGAAGCATAGCTAGATATTCTCAGTGCACAATCATTTTAAATACTGCAGCTGCTCAAAAAGACGGTGGGGGCTTGTATCATGTCAGCAATTAACAAACTGAGTCATTACCAGATGGAACAAGCACCTTAGGCTCTCTGAGTAAGGGCTGTGTTAAAAATGCTGGTGAACGGTTCATTCTTACGTACACTTTTGAAAGTATAGCTTTTATTAGAAGCTACATGTATATTACAAAAATGCTTATATTCAAAACTGAAATGCATCCATGTGGATTCCAATTGTGGCTGGAATTTCCTTTTAAAGTTATGTGCACACTCCTTTGCCCCAATGAGCTTATTTAGGCTCACTATTCAACAAAGGTTATGAAGTGATCAAGGTAAATTTTACAACAGAAATAAATTGGAAACCTTTTTTTTTATTGAATCTGAATTATGAAAGTGTAATTTTGACTTACTTTCCCTTTAATATTGTGGGATTACATTGTCAATAGCTTACACAAAAGTAAATTCACTAGGTATTTTACCTTTCACATGCAATGCTGCGGTGTTATCTGGAAATCAACTGTCTGATAATGATGTTTATTCAGAGTCATTAGAAACAATAAAACATTATCCTTTCTACACAGTTTACCTGTCATTGCCAGAAGGTCGTTGCCTCATCTTGGCTGTTTAAACAAAATGTTTCGAAAAAAAAGTGTGAAGACAGCAAATAACAAACCAAACATACTGAACATTCCTTTTGATAAAATGATTCAATAATATTCCAAATCCCTAAATTAAAAGAAAAAAAAAATTATATTCATAGAACTGGTAACATTCTTTTCATTTCACTTACAATAATCTTTTATTGCCAAAATGACCATTTTAGAATTTAAGCCATCAATCTTTTTGTCAGGATGGACTGGAATAGAGCCCAGGTTACTGAGTTTAAAGGGATATTCGAAGGTTTTATGATAGTTAAAGGGACAGTACACTGTAAAATTGTTTTTATATTAAAGGGACAGTCAACACCAGACTTTTAGTTGTTTAAAAATCCCTTTATTACCCATTCACCAGTTTTGCATAACCAACACAGTTATATAAATACACTTTTTACCTCTGTGATTACCTTGTATCTAAGCTTCTGCAAACTGCCCCCTTATTTCAGTTCTTGTGACAGACTTGCTTTTTAGCCAATCAGTGCTCACTCCAGGGTAACTTCACGTGCCCTCTAGTGGTCAAAATGCATTCAGATTAGAGGCAGTCTTCAAGGTCTAAGAAATTAGCATATGAATCTCCTAGAATTAGCTTTCAACTAAGAATACCAAGAGAACAAAGCAAAATTGGGGATAAAAGAAAATTGGAAAGTTGTTTAAAATTACATTCCCTATTTAAATCATGAAAGGTTTTTTTGGACTTGTTATACCAGCTGCAGAGTATAAAATGTATAAGAAATTGCATTTTTAGGTTATTTAGCTATTAAGTACTAAATTAACAAAAAGACAAAGAAAATAGATTATTTTACAGCTATTGTTCTGTCTCAGTTGAGTGCCCCTTTCTATTTTTTTTTTTTTTGTGTATGAAAATTACTCTTGGGTTTTCCCAAGGGTTAGAAGGGAAAACCAAGTGTGGTCTCCTTGCTCACATACCCTAGAGCAAGGGTCAGCAACCTTGGCACCTCAGATGTTTTGGAACTACATTTCCCATGATGCTCAGGCACACTTTAGGCTGGTTGAGTATCATGGGAAATGTAATTGCAAAACATCTGGGTTACTAAGGTTGCTGATGTAACTGCACCTCATCTTCAAGGCCTAGAAAATACAAAATGTAAATTTTTTCCCTTGTATACACACATCGTTTTCTTTCATTTCACACCAGCCTTCCAATTTGTAGAAATCCCTTTCCATAACAAACACTTTTTAGCATGAATTACCTCATTTATTGTGTGGATTATCTTCATCAAGAATGGAAACACTGCAAAATACTGTTGCTGACAGCGGTAATCTCTGAAAAATCCTAAATACAACTTTAGTTCAATTAGAGTATAATATATTGCTAAAACTCTTTGTTCCTTACCCTTCAACCACTTTGCCATTTACAGTATCTCACAAAAGTGAATACACCCCTCACATTTTTGTAAATATTTTATTATATATTTTCAATTGACAACACTAAAGAAATGACACTTTGCTACAATGTAAAGTAGTGAGTGTACAGCCTGTATAAAAGTGTAAATTTGCTGTCCCCTCAAAATAACTAAACAGACAGCCATTAATGTCTAAACCGTTGGCAAAAAAAAGTGAGTACACCCCTGGAAATGTCCAAATTGTGCCTAAAGTGTCAATTTTTTGTTTTTGTGTGGCCACCATTTTCCAGCATTGCCTTAACCCTCTTGGGCATAGAGTTCACCAGAGCTTCACAGGTTGCCACTGGAGTCCTCTTCCACTCCTCCATGACAACATCACGGAGCTGGTGGATGAAAGAGACCTTGCACTCCCCTACCTTCCGTTTGAGGATGCCCCACAGATGCTCAATAGGGTTTAGGTCTGGAGACATGCTTGGCAAGTCCATAACCTTTACCCTCAGCTTCTTTATCAAGGCAGTGGTCTTCTTGGAGGTGTGTTTGGGGTCGTTATCATGTTGGAATACTGCCCTGTGGCCCAGTCTCCGAAGGGAGGGGTTCATGCTCTGCTTCAGTATGTCACAGTACATGTTGGCATTCATGGTTCCCTCAATTAACTGTAGCTCCCCAGTGCCGGCAGCACTCATGCAGGCCCAGACCATGACACTCCCACCACCATGCTTGACTGTAGGCAAGACACACTTGTCTTTGCACTCCTCGCCTGGTTGCCGCCACACACGCTTGACACCATCTGAACCAAATACATTTATCTTGGTCTCATCGGACCACAGGGCATGGTTCCAGTAATGTTTGTAAATTTAATCTCACATGTGGCACAATAACAACTGAAATGTTTCCAGGTTCCTACTTCCTTTCTTTCCAAAAACAAAATCCAAAAAATGTTGACTTTTAAAATGTTTTTCTTAGAATATATTCTTCTAATAAATTGCCTATTAGTTAACCAACTGGTCTGTAAGGTACTGGATTGAGTTTCAGTTCCATTATTAAAGGGACATTAAACCCAAGTTTGTTCTTTCGTGATTCAGATAGAGAATGCAATTTTAAGCAACTTTCTAATATTCTCCAATTATCAATTTTTCTTTGTTCCCTTGGTATCTTTATTTGAAAAGGCAGGAATGTAAGCTTAGCAGCCGGCCCATTTTTGGTTCAGAACCCAGGCTAGCGCTTGCTGATTGGTGACTACATTTAATGAAATTAAATGAATTTAGACTATGGATTTTCTCATTCCAAACAGCTTAAACAAAGATTTTGAAATACATCACTTTTTATAAAAAATGTCAGAATTATGTTCAAATATTTGTATGTTTTATATTTTGCACATATAGATGGTTTTATAATTATCAAATGGTTTATTGGATTTGTTTCCCTTAACAAATTATTCAGATATTATATTTCCACACTTGGTAATGATTGTTCGATTCTAAATGCTCTTACCAGTAACAAAAATGGGGGACATAAGAAAAATAACTGGTTATTTGATCAATAGGACATATATAGGACGAAAAGGACATACAAACTTCCGGCTAGATTACGAGTTGTGGGTTAAGCTGAAAAAGCAGCGTTAACAGGTCCTAACGCTGCTTTTTCACTACCGCTGCTATTACGAGTCTTGCAGGTTTAGGGGCACCACACACTTCTTTGGCCTTACCGCAAAACGAGTTACGTAAACTTCGTAAACCCTTTTTTCTATGGGACTTCCATATCGCTGGTATTACGAGTCTGTCCTGGGAGGCCAAAAAGTGAGCGGTACACCCTCTACCTCTAAGATTCGTAATGCATTCTAAAGTCAGTAGTTATGAGTTTTACACTACAACGCCATAGCATAAAACTCATAACTAAAGTGCTAAAAAGTACACTAACACCCATAAACTACCTATTAACCCCTAAACCGAGGCCCCCCGCATCGCAAACACTACAATACATTTTTTAACCCCTAATCTGCCGCTCCGGACATCGCCGCCACTAGAATAAACATATTAACCCCTAAACCGCCACTCTCCCGCCTCGCAAACACTAGTTAAATATTATTAACCCCTAATCTGCCGCAACTAACATCGCCGCCACCTACATTATACTTATTAACCCGTAATCTGCTGTCCCCAAAGTCGCCGCCACTATATTAAATGTATTAACCCCTAAACCTAAGTCTAACCCTAACACCCCCTAACTTAAATATAATTACAATAAATCTAAATAAAATTACTATCATTAACTACATTATTCCTATTTAAAACTAAATACTTACCTATAAATTCTATCAGCCAATTGGAATTAAGGTAGAAAACATCCTACTGGCTGATGCAATCAGCCAATAGGATTGAAGTTCAATCCTATTGGCTGATCCAATCAGCCAATAGGATTGAGCTCGCATTCTATTGGCTGATTGCATCAGCCAATAGGATTTTTTCTACCTTAATTCCGATTGGCTGATAGAATTCTATCAGCCAATCGGAATCTAAGGGACGCCATCTTGGATGACGTAATTTAAAGGAACCGTCATTCAGTAAGAAGACTCCGGATGAAGAGGATGCTCCGCGTCGGATGTCTTGAAGATGGACCCGCTCCGCGCCGGATGGATGAAGATAGAAGATGCCGTTTGGATGAAGACTTCTCCCCGTCTGGAGGACCACTTCGCCCGGCTTGGATGAAGACTTCTCCCAGCTTCGTTAAGAACTTCGGCCCGGTTGGATGAAGACTTCTGCCGCTTTCTTGAGGATGGATGTCCGGTCTTCAGAACAGTAAGTCGATCTTCAGGGGGTTAGTGTTAGGTTTTTTTAAGGGTGTATTGGGTGGGTTTTATTTTTAGGTTAGGGCTTTGGGCCGCAAAAGAGCTAACTGCCCTTTTAAGGGCAATGCCCATCCAAATGCCCTTTTCAGGGCAATGGGGAGCTTAGATTTTTTTAGTTAGGCTTTAATTTGGGGGGTTAGTTGCGTGGGTGGTGGGTTTTACTGTTGGGGGGTTGTTTGTATTTTTTTTTACAGGTAAAAGAGCTGATTACTTTGGGGCAATGCCCCGCAAAAGGCCCCTTTAAGGGCTATTGATAGTTTAGTTTAGGCTAGGGTTTTGTTTTATTTTGGGTTTTTTTTTTTTTTTTTTTGATAGGGCTATTAGATTATGTGTAATTAGTTTAAATATCTTGTAATTTGTTTATTATTTTCTGTAATTTAGTGTTTTGTTTTGTTTTGTACTTTAGCTAATTGTATTTAATGTATTTAATTGTATTTAATTTAGGTAATTTATTTAATTGTAGTGTAGTGTTAGGTGTAAGTGTAACTTAGGTTAGGTTTTATTTTACAGGTACTTTTGTATTTATTTTAGCTAGGTAGTTATTAAAAAGTAAATAACTATTTAGTAACTATTCTACCTAGTTAAAATAAATACAAACTTCCCTGTAAAATAAAAATAAACCCTAATATAGCTACAATGTAACTATTAGTTATTTTACAGGTAAATTTTAGTTTTAAATAGGAACTATTTAGGTAATAATATTAATTTTTACTTAGATTTATTGTAATTATATTTAAGTTAGAGGGTGTTCGGGTTAGACTTAGGTTTAGGGGTTAATACATTTAGCATAGTGGCGGCAGATTAGGGGTTAATAAATGTAAGTAGGTTGCGGCGACATTGGGGGAGAGAGATTAGGGGTTAATAAATATAATGTAGGTGACGGCGATGTTGGGGGCAGCAGATTAGGGGTTAATAAGTATAATGTAGGTGGCGGCGATGTCCGGAGCTGTAGATTAGGGGTTAATAAATATAATGTAGGTGGCGACGATGTCAGGGGCGGCAGATTAGGGGTTAATTAGTGTAAGATTAGGGGTGTTTAGACTTGGGGTTCATGTTAGGGTGTTAGGTGTAAACATAACTTTTATTTCCCCATAGGAATCAATGGGGCTGCGTTACTGAGTTTTACACTGCTTTTTTGCAGGTGTTAGACTTTTTCTCAGCCAACTCTCCCCGTTGATTCCTATGGGGAAATCGTGCACGAGCACGTACGACCAGCTCACCGTTGACTTAAGCAGCGCTGGTATTGAAGAGCGGTATGGAGCTCAATTTTGCTCTATGCTCACTTCTTGCCTTTTAACGCCGGGTTTGTAAAAACCCGTAATACCAGCGCTGCAGGTAAGTGAGCGGTGAGAAAAAACTGCTAGTTAGAACCGCATAGCTCCTAACACAAAACTCATAATCTGGCCGTTCATTTCTAAAAAAAAGTTGTTAGCAAACAGTGAAGCATACGTCAGAACTTTTACCTACACTCATCACGTCAGCACGTTCCAGTGACGTTAGGAGCGAAGCAATACCTTGACGGCCAGAGTTAGCGGTGTGTGAAGCGGTTTCACTTTCTGCTCTCTATCCATATCCATCTGGTGTGTTGGCTTGCTCCTGACAGTGTTTGTGTACTGTCTCACATTTTGAGCCTATTTACTATTAGTATCACTGAGCATTTGACGTTTTTTAATGTTTTAATAAATATATTTTTTATTATACATGCTGTGGGATACTGTTTGCCTAGCAGTATAAAAGTAGGTTTCCACAACAGATAGTGCACAGCACCAATATTCAATGCACTTTATTTAAAGCATAAAATCAGCTGATTTTATCGTTTAAATAAAGTGCATTGAATATTGGTGATGTGGACAATCTGTTGTGAAATCCTATACTTGTGAAACAGGCAGTACCCGTGTCTTAACGTGCACCTATACTTGACTTGTGCTGTACCTACTTGAACTGTTAGGGGCCGATTTATCAAGGGCCGAATGGCCCCTGATGCCCCTGTTTCTGAGCTAGTTATTTAAAGTTCAGACAAAGTGCTACTGCAATGTCTTTTTATCATGCATTTGTTGATTATGAAAAACATAATTTATGCTTACCTGATAAATTCCTTTCTCCTGTAGTGTAGTCAGTCCACGGGTCATCATTACTTCTGGGATATTAACTCCTCCCCAACAGGAAGTGCAAGAGGATCACCCAAGCAGAGCTGCTATATAGCTCCTCCCCTCTACGTCACACCCAGTCATTCGACCGAGAACCAACGAGAAAGGAGAAACTATAGGGTGCAGTGGTGACTGGAGTATAATTTAAAAATTTAGACCTGCCATAAAAAACAGGGCGGGCCGTGGACTGACTACACTACAGGAGAAAGGAATTTATCAGGTAAGCATAAATTATGTTTTCTCCTGTTAAGTGTAGTCAGTCCACGGGTCATCATTACTTCTGGGATACCAATACCAAAGCTAAAGTACACGGATGACGGGAGGGACAGGCAGGATCTTTATACGGAAGGGACCACTGCCTGAAGAACCTTTCTCCCAAAAACAGCCTCCGAAGAAGCAAAAGAGTCAAATTTGTAAAATTTGGAAAAAGTATGAAGTGAAGACCAAGTTGCAGCCTTGCAAATCTGTTCAACAGATGCCTCATTCTTAAAGGCCCAAGTGGAAGCCACAGCTCTAGTAGAATGAGCTGTAATTCTTTCAGGAGGCTGCTGTCCAGCAGTCTCATAGGCTAAACGTATTATGCTACGAAGCCAAAAAGAGAGAGAGGTAGCAGATGCTTTTTGACCTCTCCTCTGTCCAGAATAAACGACAAACAGGGAAGAAGTTTGGCGAAAATCTTTAGTTGCCTGTAAATAAAATTTCAGGGCACGAACTACATCCAGATTGTGTAGAAGTCGTTCCTTCTTTGAAGAAGGGTTAGGACACAATGATGGAACAACAATCTCTTGATTGATATTCCTATTAGTGACTACCTTAGGTAAGAACCCAGGTTTAGTACGCAGAACTACCTTGTCTGAATGAAAAATCAGATAAGGAGAATCACAATGTAAGGCCGATAACTCAGAGACTCTTCGAGCCGAGGAAATAGCCATTAAAAACAGAACTTTCCAAGATAACAATTTAATATCAATGGAATGAAGGGGTTAAAACGGAACACCCTGTAAAACGTTAAGAACTAAATTTAAGCTCCATGGTGGAGCAACAGTTTTAAACACAGGCTTAATCCTGGCCAAAGCCTGACAAAAAGTCTGAACGTCTGGAACTTCTGACAGACGTTTGTGTAAAAGAATGGACAGAGCTGAGATCTGTCCCTTTAAGGAACTAGCAGATAAACCCTTTTCTAAACCTTCTTGTAGAAAAGACAATATCCTAGGAATCCTAACTTTACTCCATGAGTAACTCTTGGATTCGCACCAATATAAGTATTTACGCCATATTTTATGGTAAATCTTTCTGGTAACAGGTTTCCTAGCCTGTATTAAGGTATCAATTACTGACTCCGAAAATCCACGCTTTGATAAAATCAAGCGTTCAATTTCCAAGCAGTCAGCTTCAGAGAAATTAGATTTTGATGTTTGAAAGGACCCTGAATTAGAAGGTCCTGTCTCAGAGGCAGAGACCAAGGTGGACAGGATGACATGTCCACTAGATCTGCATACCAGGTCCTGCGTGGCCACGCAGGCGCTATTAGAATCACCGATGCTCTCTCCTGTTTGATCCTGGCAATCAATCGCGGAAGCATCGGGAAGGGTGGAAACACATAGGCCATCCCGAAGGTCCAAGGTGCTGTCAAAGCATCTACCAGGACCGCTCCCGGGTCCCTGTACCTGGACCCGTAACAAGGAAGCTTGGCGTTCTGGCGAGATGCCATGAGATCTATCTCTGGCTTGCCCCAACGTCGAAGTATTTGGGCAAAGACCTCCGGATGAAGTTCCCACTCCCCCGGATGAAAAGTCTGACGACTTAGGAAATCCGCCTCCCAGTTCTCCACTCCTGGAATGTGGATCGCTGACAGGTGGCAAGAGTGAGACTCTGCCCAGCGAATTATCTTTGATACTTCCATCATCGCTAGGGAGCTTCTTGTCCCTCCTTGATGGTTGATGTAAGCTACAGTCGTGATGTTGTCCGACTGAAACCTGATGAACCCCCGAGTTGTTAACTGAGGCCAAGCCAGAAGGGCATTGAGAACTGCTCTCAATTCCAGAATGTTTATTGGAAGGAGACTCTCCTCCTGAGTCCATGATCCCTGAGCCTTCAGGGAATTCCAGACAGCGCCCCAACCTAGTAGGCTGGCGTCTGTTGTTACAATTGTCCAATCTGGCCTGCTGAATGGCATCCCCCTGGACAGATGTGGCCGAGAAAGCCACCATAGAAGAGAATTTCTGGTCTCTTGATCCAGATTCAGAGTAGGGGACAAATCTGAGTAATCCCCATTCCACTGACTTAGCATGCACAATTGCAGCGGTCTGAGATGTAGGCGTGCAAAGGGTACTATGTCCATTGCCGCTACCATTAAGCCGATTACCTCCATGCATTGAGCCACTGACGGGTGTTGAATGGAATGAAGGACACGGCAAGCATTTTGAAGCTTTGTTAACCTGTCTTCTGTCAGGTAGATCTTCATTTCTACAGAATCTATAAGAGTCCCCAAGAAGGGAACTCTTGTGAGTGGAAAGAGAGAACTCTTCTCTTCGTTCACCTTCCACCCATGCGACCTTAGAAATGCCAGTACTAACTCTGTATGAGACTTGGCAGTTTGAAAGCTTGACGCTTGTATCAGAATGTCGTCTAGGTACGGAGCCACCGAAATTCCTCGCGGTCTTAGTACCGCCAGAAGAGCGCCCAGAACCTTTGTGAAGATTCTTGGAGCCGTAGCCAATCCGAATGGAAGAGCTACAAACTGGTAATGCCTGTCTAGGAAGGCAAACCTTAGATACCGGTAATGATCTTTGTGAATCGGTATATGAAGGTAAGCGTCCTTTAAATCCACTGTGGTCATGTACTGACCCTTTTGGATCATGGGTAGGATTGTCCGAATAGTTTCCATTTTGAACGATGGAACTCTTAGGAATTTGTTTAGGATCTTTAAATCCAAGATTGGTCTGAAGGTTCCTTCTTTCTTGGGAACAGATTTGAGTAAAACCCCTGTCCGTGCTCCGACCGCGGAACCGGGTGGATCACTCCCATTAGTAAAAGATCTTGTACACAGCGTAGAAACGCCTCTTTCTTTATTTGGTTTGTTGACAACCTTGAAAGATGAAATCTCCCTTTTGGGGGAGAGATTTTGAAGTCCAGAAGATATCCCTGAGATATGATCTCTAACGCCCAGGGATCCTGGACATCTCTTGCCCAAGCCTGGGCGAAGAGAGAAAGTCTGCCCCCCACTAGATCCGTTCCCGGATCGGGGGCCCTCAATTCATGCTGTCTTAGGGGCAGCAGCAGGTTTTCTGGCCTGCTTGCCCTTGTTCCAGGACTGGTTAGGTTTCCAGCCTTGTCTGTAGCGAGCAACAGCTCCTTCCTGTTTTGGTGCAGAGGAAGTTGATGCTGCTCCTGCCTTGAAGTTACGAAAGGCACGAAAATTAGACTGTCTAGCCCTAGGTTTGGCTCTGTCTTGAGGCAGGGCATGGCCTTTACCTCCTGTAATGTCAGCGATAATTTCTTTCAAACTGGGCCCGAATAAGGTCTGCCCTTTGAAAGGTATGTTAAGTAATTTAGATTTAGAAGTAACATCAGCTGACCAGGATTTTATCAAACAGAAACAGATGCGCCACATGGCCCAATATTGTAGTTTCCAAATGTATGTAGATTTTACTATATAGTTGCACTCACATGTATTGGAGCACCTCAATTGGTGCAAATGACACAGTCTGGGATCTATAACAGTCACCCAGCAGACCGGCCTCTCGAGTTATTGCAGGGTCTGTGTAAAATAGAAAACACAAAAAAGCCAACAACGCGTTTCTCAGTCTCAGACTGTTTCTTCAGGCAGATTATGCCTGAAGAAACAGTCTGAGACTGAGAAACGCGTTGCAATTTTTTATTATTTTATTAAAGTGATTTTAACTTTTACTAAAAACACTTGCTGCCTTTGAATTGGTTTTTATCTGAGGATATAACTGACCTATAGACCACCAAGAGGATTATTGCATGCTGTATGCCACGAGTTAAGTCTGTTGGGTGACCGAATTAATCCCAGCCTGTCTCTATAGCATCATTGGGGATGCTTCACCAAATGTGAGTTCAAAATCTTATACTACTATTTGGTGTGGAATCACTCTAGTCATACAATACTAGGCCATATAGGCTTTTTTGTGTTTTCTATTTTACACAGACCCTGCAATAACTCGAGAGGCCGGTCTGCTGGGTGACTGTTATAGATCCCAGACTGTGTCATTTGCACCAATTGAGGTGCTCCAATACATGTGAGTGCAACTATATAGTAAAATCTACATACATTTGGAAACTACAATATTGGGCCATGTGGCGCATCTGTTTCTGTTTGATATTTTAGATTGCTTAATTGGATCCTGGTCTGGACCACTACAGATTGCTGCCTTGGTATTCTACTATCAAGATCCTTATAAAAGACAATTTAGTGATCATCATCACCCAATTATTACTATCTTTGAGTGAGATACAACTGTCCTATTAACATTGTGATTAACATTGTGATTATCAATTGTATGGGTTAATATATATGTACTCTATTCATAATATATATACAAGTTACTACAGATCTAGTGAATCATTACTTATACTGAAAGGTGCATTATAATTGGTAACATATGATCTACCGTTCTATACTACATATTATCATATAAATTTAATTGTCAATTTAGGAAACTAAAATTATATTGGATACTCTCAAGGGCGCCCCCTTTTCTTTTGTTGTATTGACCAGGATTTTAGCCACAGTGCTCTACGTGCCTGAATGGCGAATCCGGAATTCTTAGCCGTAAGTTTAGTTAAATGTACTACGGCATCTGAAATAAATGAATTAGCTAGCTTAAGGGTTTTAAGCTTATTTGAAATCTCATCTATAGTTATTGAGTCAAGAGTCTCTTCCAGAGACTCGGACCAAAATGCGGCCGCAGCCGTGACAGACGCAATACATGCAAGGGGTTGCAATATAAAACCTTGTTGAACAAACATTTTCTTAAGGTAACCCTCTAATTTTTTATCCATTGGATCTGAAAAGGCACAGCTATCCTCCACCGGGATAGTGGTACGCTTAGCCAGAGTAGAAACCGCTCCCTCCACCTTAGGGACCATCTGCCATAAGTCCCGTGTGGTGGCGTCTATTGGAAACATTTTTCTAAATACAGGAGGGGGGGAAAAGGGTACACCGGGCCTATCCCACTCCTTAGTAATTATCTCTGTAAGCCTCTTAGGTATAGGAAATACGTCAGTACTCGCTGGTACCGCATAGTATCTATCCAGCCTACATAATTTCTCTGGGATTGCAACGGTATTACAATCATTCAGAGCCGCTAATACCTCCCCTAGCAGTACACGGAGGTTTTCTAGCTTAAACTTAAAATTTGAAATGTCTGAATCCACTCTATTTGGATCAGATCCGTCACCTGCAGATTGAAGCTCTCCGTCCTCATGTTCTGCAAATTGTGACGCAGTATCTGACATGGCCCTATTATTATCAGCGCACTCTGTTCTCACCCCAGAGTGATCTCGCTTACCTCTAAGTTCTGGTAATTTAGACAAAACTTCAGTCATAACATTAGCCATGTCCTGTAGTGTGATTTGTAATGGCCGCCCTGAAGTACTCGGCGTTACAATATCGCGCACCTCCCGAGCGGGAGATGCAGGTACTGACACGTGAGGCAAGTTAGTCGGCATAACTTCCCCCTCGTTGTTTGGTGAATGATGTTCAATTTGTACAGATTGACTTTTATTCAAAGTAGCATCAATGCAATTAGTACATAAATTTCTATTGGGCTCCACCTTGGCTTTTGCACATATAGCACAGAGATATTCCTCTGAGTCAGACATGTTTAACAAACTAGCAATTAAACTAGCAAGCTTGGAAATACTTTTCAACTCAATTTACAAGTAATATGAAAAACGTACTGTGCCTTTAAGAAGCACAGAAAAGAACTATGACAGTTGAATAACAATGAACCGGAGAAATTATAAAAACCAAATTTTTCCCGGTAAAGGCATAAATTTAGCAAAGGATTGCCCCCATTAGCAATGGATAACTAACCCTTAATAGCAGAAAAAAATGTACAAAATATAAACGTTTTTTATCACAGTCAAAGCACAATCTCACAGGTCTGCTGTGAGTGATTACCTCCCTCAAAATAATTTTTGAAGACCCTTGAGCTCTGTAGAGACGATCCGGATCATGCAGGGAGAGAAACAGACTTGTGACTGAATTTCTGATGCGTAGCAAAAGCGCCAAAATAGGCCCCTCCCCCTCACACACAACAGTGAGGGAAGTTCAGTGAACTGTCTTAAATTAAAATAAACGACAGCCAAGTGGAAAAACAGTGCCCAAAACAATTTTTCACCCAGTACCTCAGATAATTAAACGATTTAACATGCCAGCAAAACGTTTAAAATTAAATAATATGAAATGTCATTAAAAAGCCTGCTGCTAGTCGTTCCCACTGCAAGTTAGGCTAAAAGATATATGCATATAGTATTATCCCAGTGAAGTGCCATTCCCCAGAATACTGAAGTGTAAACATATATACATAACAGCCTGATACCAGTTGCTACTACTGCATTTAAGGCTGAACTTACATTATATCGGTATTGGCAGTATTTTCTCAGTCAATTCCATTCCTCAGAAAATAATATACTGCAACATACCTCTTTGCAGGTGAACCTGCCCGCTGTCCCCTGATCTGAAGTTTACCTCACTCCTCAGAATGGCCGAGAACAGCAAAATAAATCTTAGCTACGCCGGCTAAGATCATACAAAAACTCAGGTAGATTCTTCTTCAAATTCTACCTGAGAAGGAACAACACACTCCGGTGCTGTTTTAAAATAACAAACTTTTGATTGAAGATATAAAAACTAAGTATAATCACCACAGTCCTCTCACACATCCTATCTATTAGTTGGGTGCAAGAGAATGACTGGGTGTGACGTAGAGGGGAGGAGCTATATAGCAGCTCTGCTTGGGTGATCCTCTTGCACTTCCTGTTGGGGAGGAGTTAATATCCCAGAAGTAATGATGACCCGTGGACTGACTACACTTAACAGGAGAAAGCTACTGTATTTACTGGTCCATTAATTGTGAGGGGGCTGGAAGTCTTGGGGTGTTCCCATACTTTTTTGTAGGACTTGACCCCTGATATACATATATATTTAATTATTGATGCCCAACGCTGCGCAAATTGCACCCTGCGCTACGCTAGGTGGTTTGCTGTCTCTGACAGCATAAGAATGAGGATCCTATCAGACCATATGGAAGCACACTCTCATGAGCGCAAGGCTTCCAGGCAATCCGAACGCAAGGTCACGTTCACATTGCTACTCACTTGTAATACCAGCGCACATTTACAATATTACGGTCCACTCGTAATCTGGCACTAAATATTTTAAAAGTATTTAAAGGATTACTTTCTGTTATAATTTTTAAGCTAAACAACTAACATATTAAAGTTAATAAACATTAATTAAAACCTACTGACCTATATTTTCTCCAAAACAAAGTTTCATAACGTTATAAAAGTTATATCTTTTATTCGCCGATGATGTCACATTATCCTGCCCACTATTTTCAGCACTGCATGTTCAAAATACTTAAACCAATAACTTTGTGTTTAAAGCGCCATTTTGAAACCTAGGTATTGTAAACGGATTGGTACAGAGCAAAGGATACCCACGGAGTGGGTTTGGAAAACAATTAAATTTGCAGACAAGATTTCTGATATACGGTAGAGATATGTTAATGAAATGCTATTGATAAAAAGCGTATTTGGGGTAGTTAGTTAGTAACAGGCATAGAAAATATTTACTTACAGTGGCCCTTTAAACCTGTCACTTTGTAAGTGTTTCACAAGCAAGCATCAAGTTTGAATAATGAGCTATAAGTCTTATTCTGTTGTATTGTTTATGCCATTGGTCCCAATCTTGTGTACAGAAGACAATAATTTATTTCTTGATCACTATGGATAATCTCACCCCCTTCACATATCAGTTTTCCAATAATTTCCATTTTAAATATATTTCAATTTACTCATTAGAAAACCTTTCAGGCTACGTCTTGCTGACTTTTTTTATTCTGTTTTAGCAAGTTGATTTTACAAACTTTGCAACATTCCATATGCATTTTGAATATTTGCCTTAAAAGACAATTACATAACTAACAAATGCATAGTGAAAAGACAATGCAATTATTATTATTATACTTTAACTATAAAGCGCCAACATATTCTGCAGCGCTGTCCATGGGTACAATTCATTTAAATAAAACAATTATATAAAACTTGTAAGAGACAATTTGGGTGGTAGGCTTCTCTGAACAAAAAAAGTCTTCAGGGAGCATTTAAAAGAAGTAAGATTAGGGGAAAGCCTTACAGGATGAGCGATAGTGTTCCAGAGGGTGATAGTCGAAGATGCAAGGAGCAATAACATTTACTCTGAATTTTAGATGAGCATTAGATTTTTTTCTGACAGATTTTAAAGTTTCCTTTCATTTCTCTGCCCCTGTATCATATCACAGTCATTAGCCAATCACAGACTCATACTTATATACTTGAACTCTTGCACATACTCAGTAAGAGCTGGTGTCTCAGAAACTGTACAAGTAAAACAACTGTGGCACAATTTGCTAATGGAAGAATTTTTTTTTTAATTATATGATCTTGCTGAATCATAAAAGCTTAATTTTGACTAGTATCCAATTAAGCTACAGAAAGTTGTCTTTTTAAGCATATGAGTCTTTTAAAAGGTGTTGCAATCAACAGCAGTGGGTCAGCCAAACGGCGTATTGCATTAGAAAAGCTGATGCAACCTCGTGAAGCTGCTGGTTTAGCCCTACCCAATATAAGATTCCATAATCTCGCAGCTTTGAGCAAAATTGCGCTTGACTGGCTTATAGAAACAAGCTGGTTCTCAACTTTAGAAATGGAGAATGTTCTAGTTGCTCCATTTTCACTCAAAGCTTTGTTGCATACTCAATCTAAAGAAATTCCTAATAATATAAAGAGTTTAATATCTGTTCAAAATATAATTTTCGCCTGGCAAAAGCTTTGCACGCTAATAAACGTAGATTACACGTATTAAGAATATCAACCCCTAATAGGCAATCCTGAATTTCTTCCTGGGAATAATCAGGGGGTATTTAGAGAGTGGTATAATAAAGATCTTAAGCTAGTATGTCAACTCTTTACAGAGGAGCGACAAATCATATCCTTTGATGATTTAAAATCCCAGTTTGACTTATCAAGAAATAGCTTATACGCCTATCTGCAAGTGCATCATTTTATAACATCTAGGGGATGGAATGGCAGTGAGACGGCCGCATGGTCAGAGGTTAGGTCCATTATGGTTATTTCCCGGGTCAAAGCTCCCTCAATCTCGCTACTATATAGTATCATGCTCGCTAAACAAAGTGATTCCTTAATGGAAAAACTGAGAGCAAAATGGAGATCTTTGATCCCAGATATAGATCATGACATATTAAGGGACAGATGTAAAACATTAAATAAATGTCGTATTCCAATAAGTTGGAAAGAAAGTCATATGAAACTTATCAATAATTTCTACTGTACGCCAGTGAAAATGGCTAAAATGTATACTGGTCAGGATTTCTCTTGTCCAAGATGTGTTTTTAAGAACGCAGACATCCTGCACATGTTTTGGCAGAGTCCCAGGATTGGACAATTCTGGAAGAGGGACGTTTTCTGGATTAATAGATTGTATCAAACCAATATTCATCTCGATGTGGGAGACATCTTTTTTCTTCCTGACCGCTCCAGTCAAGGAGCAGTCTTACAAAGTAAGATTTTAAATACAATTATATTACTGGTTAGACAATTAATATTAAAAAACTGGAAGACCAAAAAGATGCCTGGCTTCTCAGTGTTTATTAAAGGGATTCAGATGCAGATAATTTTTGAGTCTTTCCATCTCAGAGAGGCAAATGAACGAGAAATCAAAAGGTTCTTATTGGGATGGTTACCTATAATCAAGACATATTCAGGAGATATACAAAAGACAATATTATACCCATTCTTTAGTTCTGAATGTTTTTATGATCTGGCATTATTAGGTGATTTCCCGACAGAGTGGGTCTCGAGTTATAGGTAGATATATTAGAATGGTCAGGAGAAGCATGGTAAGGAAATGGCTACTGCGGACAAGGTTTTGTTATAGGGGATTGTCAGCGGGGCGGGGTGGAGAGCAGGAGTGAGAGTGCCCAGAGAGCCAATTTATGTTTCTTTCTCTTTCCCCCTTTTTTTTTTCTCTGCTTCTTCTTCTCTTCTTTCTTCTTTTCACCTTTTCTCATAAAATGAGCTGCCAAGGCCAAAAAGATGATATAATTTTTGGCATAATATTTCCATGGCAAAATGGATAAAATAGATTTGTTATTTTCATATATTATGTCATTTTTGCACGTTGTATATTGTATTATTTAATTTTGTCTTGTGCTTTCAAAGACATATTATGTTTTCACCCGGCGTGGTGTTTTTACTTTGTTATATGTCTAAATTGTATGATTCTTTTTTGGCAGCGACAAATAAACAAATATTTAAAAAAAAAACAGCAGTGGGTCAGCCATAACATTTGAGGCAATCGGAAGTTTAATGTCACAAGTGTTGCAGCAGAACCCAAGCTATGACTTTATTAGGTAGCCACTGGAACAAAGTAAAGCCAACATCCTGTTACATGTGGCAGCCCACATTGTTCTAATTTCTAATAAAAATGGCTTTAAGTTATCGTATAATTGTTTTTAGGTAGATAAAACTTAAAGGATTCAAAAACTTTTTGTTTTTTAGTATAACCGGACTACAAATTTCAAATAATCAATATTATATCATTATTCACCTACTTTTACACTCCAACGAAACGGCTGTATATTTTAATATATCATTTTTATTTTCGCTGATTACCTCACTCTGTCCAAACCTCAAATATGGGCAGTACAAAAGGAAAACAATCTCCAATCAGATGCCGATTTTATGCATATCATTATGTAACAATTTCTTCCCACTGCGCATGCGTACTCCAATCGTGAACCTCACTCAAGCGCATATCCAGCCTCTGATGCCGAGATTACCCACATAATGTCAATAGAATCTCGCAAGTGACGTAAAGGATGGCGCTTCAGAAGCTAGCGTATGCGCATCGCGGCAATCTTCTGCCATTTTCAGAACCTTGGTTATCAGTGTGGATTGGACTAGGGAAACGCATACCCGTTGGTGGGTTTGGAAATCGGACAATTTTAAGAAGATGATTACTACTAAATGGTACAAATTTGAAGCAGAATGTAAATTACAAACTGCTATAAAATGTATTCATTTTGCTATTACTGATAACATTTTTGGGGGGTTTAGTGTTCCTTTAATGCATAGGATCAAAAAGAAATGTTCTCCCACCTTGAATTAACCCTCTAGTTGCAGTAAAAACCCTTACAACCCATGACCCAATGCCCCCACACTAATGTTAGTGCTAAATATGTTAGTGCTCCACTGCTAATAACGTTAACTCACCAGTGTGCCTCACTACAGATAACCCTAACCATGTCCTCCCACACCACAAATAAAAATAACGGCTGATCCATCCCCTTACACTACTACTGTAACTATTATCCACTCATCACAAACTCCTTTTAAATCAAACACTTAAATGTAATGAGTAATACCTTACTAAATCTACATTTTCTTCATAAACAGGGAGAGTCCATAGCTGAATTCATTACTTTTGGGAATTCAGAACCTGGCCACCAGGAGGAGGCAAAGACACCCCAGTTCCCCACTTCCCTTATCCCCCAGTCATTATTTGCCTTTCATCACAGAAGGTTGGCAGAGAAGTGTCAGAAGATTAAAGATAGTCTCTTATGGAGGGTACTACTATTCGAAATGGGACTGGAGTTTTAAGTAGTCCTGTAAGCCTCTCAGTGAGAGCATGGATGAAAGTTAGAGTCCGGAGATGCAGGGAAGAGTCTTTCTGCAAAACCACCCCGGCTCATCTTAACAGCTCCTTAGCAATCAGCGTTGACAAGTTTCACTGCCTGCTTTGTTCACTGAAGTCCATATCAGAAGCGAGGATACCATCTGTCACACTTGAATGGCCGTGTTCCTGTTCCACGGTGTGGATTCCGGTAAGATCGTTTCATTTTACTCCAATGTGTGAAATGTAATGTAAACAAAGAAGCAGGGTCTCAGTGGGACTCCTTTATATTATGGAATAGAGGGTTAATATCTCCTGAGGGGGGTTATTGAACATGGGCGACTTTAATTATGTTTGTTATGTGATTCTGTCTGCTAATGTGTAGTGTTGCTTGGGCTCGTGGCTATTGGAACATAACATCCTTTTTTGTCAGGCTGTGCGGCCCTTGTGGCCTTGGTGCACTTTTTTCAGGCCTGCACGGTGTACCTTGTGACTAAACGTGGTCAAGTTTCTAGTCTCCATTTCTGTGTTCCTGACCGCGTAGCGAAGGGGAGAGTCTGCTTCGCTAGTTGTCTGGGTCATAGGAAGTGGTGAGTGCCCCAGCCACTGGAGGTGTAAGGTGCCGTTTTTAATTTTTCTATCCATAATTTATATATATATTTATGGGGGATTCTGATTTTTTGGAAACGGATGTCTCTGATTCAGATTCTACTTCTTGCGAAGAGTATGAAATGGCCCGGGTAATCCACGCCCATCAGTTGTATTCCACATACCGCTTTAGAGTGCTCTTTTCTCCCGAATCAGGGAACTTAGAGTCTGCCGAGCCATCTGCCCCTGGGGACTCCATATCCCGCAAGGCCCTAGAACCTTCTTTGGCTACGCAAGCAGGTGTCCCTAATGCCGTTACCCCTTCTCCAGAAGGCGGCTTGTTTCCTCCAGAGGTTATGGTACGATTCCGCATGGCCATATCTATGGCTTTGGCGCATTTACATCTTCCAGGAAGGGAGATGTTGATGAGATTTTGTCCATGTTCAGTTAACCAGGGCTTGTCAGACGGGGGATCGTCTGGGTCAGACCAGCCCTCTGGGGAAGCTTTTTCCTCTGAGGCTTCAGGGGCCCAATCCTCGGGGTCGTCAGTTGCCCCGACAGATGTAAGTCTTGCTTTTCGTTAGACTGGCGTGCCTTCGTGTCCTGCTGCGGCATGTTTTGGTGGTGCTGGAGGGTTGATGGGTCCTCTGTCTTCTGTCCCGGACGGCAAACTGTATTAGACGGGGGGGGGGGGGGTGAAGAAATCTCCTTACAACTCCAATTTACCCTTTTCTTTAAGGTATTCTATTCCAGTTCTGAGCTTCGGGAGAATCGGATCTCTGACCGGCTGGTCCTGTTAGTGTGTCCGTTCTTCTTGGGCGTTAACCTGCGGGTGTTGTCCTCTTTTAATTTGATCCGGTTAGGATGTATTTTATTTAATTTTTAAAAGTTTATGTCTGTTATAATTCTTTTCCTTTGGAAACAATTCTTTCTCTGGAATTTGATACTGGTTATTTTGTGGTCGCATTGGCGCTTCCGTGGAAGTTATATGGAAGTTAGGACATTGTTATGTTCTACCGTTTGTCTGTTGTATCGTCGATTCCTTCTAGGGTTTTGACTTTCTGTGGCCTTGGACAGTTCTTGGGTGCCCTATGCATCAGGCTAGTCCTGGTTGGGTACTAGTTTTCTGTCCCTGGGGGTCTATATCAGACACGTGGTGCCTATTATACCTGGCTGGTCTGGTTGGGATGCCGAGTGGTTCACTCTTGTTTGAGTTTAGTTTTCTTGTTTTTCGTTACAAGTTATAGGTGGCCTTTCATTCCAAGACGTCAGGCTGGTCCTCGTTTATCTTCTGGGGGCATCAGAGGGCATTGTGCTCAGTCCTAATTGTCCTATCCATGCTTAAATGGAGGGGTTTTCCGAGGTTCGGATCCTGCTAAGGCGTACTCTGTAGTCTCCTGGGTTCTTTTGATTCAGGTGCTAGAGTGTTTCTCCTTCCCATAGTGGGTTGGAGGTTCAGAGGATTCCATAAAAATCCGTGGTTCCAGGTTCTGGTGGCGTTTACTCGTCTCCTCCTTTGAGGCTTCCTTTGGGATTGTCCTCTTGGACTCTGTTTCCTTGATGATGGTACCTCTTCCTTCGGGTCGAGGCTGATTGGGCCTTTTGTCCCTTTTCATTAGGACTGGCCTTCTGATCATCGGTTTCAGGAAGTTAGGGCCTTTTGGTCTTTGTTCCACTTCCGGGATCTCGTCTGCTCCCATACTTTTGGAGCTCGACAGTTTATGTATGTATTGGGTACTTGTAAAGCGCGGCTAATCACTCGTAAGGGTCTCAAGGCGCTACTCATTTTATTGATCTCAGAAGGATGAAAGGCTGAGTGGACCTCGCCAGGGATCGAACCTACAACCCTCGGGTTGCCACAAAGCTCAGCCACAGTGAATTAGCATGCTGAGCTATCTGTGTGGCTTTTATCATTGCCTAGCACCCTTTAGGTTAGGAGTTTGAATCCTGATGGGGTCTTGAAGCACTCTGTGTCTGGGATATTTACGTGAGAGTTCAGTGTCCAAAGTGCCTTGGATGTGACTGGGATTGCATCGCCTGTGGTGCAAGGTTCCTCAGGGGTTATTAGTTGTTTAAAGCCGGCTCCGGGTTCCCAGGTGTCTGTTTTTTTTTTGTTCCTTGTCTTTGACTGGACATTTTGGGGTTCTGTATCCAGATCCCTTAGGACTGGCTCGGGATGACCCAGTTTCCATTTTCCAGGACATCTTCTGTTCCTATGGGAGGATTTTTCTCTCTCTTATCAGAGAATTGGACATTTCTGTGGGGCCGCCCGTAGTGGCCGAATGGTCATTTGGTACTTGACCTATTGAGTCTATCTACAGCTTTACACTCCATATTTGTGTGTGGGTAGGCTGTTCTGTTTTTGTTCCCCTCCCCTTGGGGTGGACTTGGCATTCCACAATATATCCGCCTGGTGCTTGGAGGTCCTTTCTTCCTCTGTTCAGTGGGGTTGTCCCCCCTGCCTTATGTGCAGGTAGTCAGGTGAAGGGCTGGTTTTCTTGTGACATGCCATTACTGTAGTTCAGTAGAGGTTCTCCTTTTGGGCGTGTCCTTAGTCATCGGGAAGGGAGCTGCGACTGGGTTCTGGAACCCAAGCTCTTTTGGGGGGAGGCTGGATCCCCTCCCTTTTCCTTCCTGAAGGTCTTTGTGATTCAGGGAATTTTTAATTCCCTTGTCTTTTCTGACAGTGCCAGTCACTTTGGTGCTGGGTCTGTGGCCCAGAGTGAGGGTCAGGGATCTGTCTGATCTGTTAAACTTTGACCGTGTATCATAGATAGATCTTATGAGCCTTCCTTAGAGGGAGGCTTCGCAGTGGATCCCTCCTCAGCAGGTAGTTTTCTCTGCTGGTTCAGGGTTCTAGCCTTCCTTTCCTGCTTTTCTTGGGAAGGGGTTGTTCTGCACTACATGTTTTCTTTCTGAAGACGGTTCTGTGCAGTTTACTAGCTTGGTGGCTAGGGTTGACGACTTGTGTTTGCTTAGACCACTTTTGCAGCAGGAAGCCTATGGGTTTCAAAGGAGCATATTCAGTTATTCTGATACTGTTTTTCGCGGCTCCCGGGGATAGTTTGTCTTTCGGTTGCTCTATCCTGTGTGCGACTTAGCACTCTGCTTAAGGGAAGTGTTCTACCTTTCTCCCTTTAGTTTTTTAGCGCTTTACTTTGGTTCTTGGAACCCATGCAGATAGGGGTCTGGGATTTATCCTCCCTTGCTCTGCTAGGTCGGTGGGGTCTTTCATTGGTTTTGCCCTGTTTTATCCTTGTTTACTCTCTGTAAGTTACCCTTGGGTTTTTCTTTAGTGCCCTAGTCCTTTTGTGTTTCTGGGGGTTCTTTCGGACTCCCTTATCTGACTCCTTCTTCTTCCGTGCAGGGAGAAAGTGGGTCTTCCCCTTCCTTCTGGTCGGGGGTGAGTTTATTCGCGGGCTGAGAGCCTGCAGGACTTTGTCTCCTCAGAAGTTTTTGGGCTCGGTCGAGTCTAGTATTCTGAGCGCTCTCGAGCAAGGGCCTTGCTGGTTCTAACTTTTGGGCAGTTACTTGTGCCTTTTTGTACCTTCTGCTCCTGGTTTTTTTGTAGGGAGTTTGGGCCTTTTGTACCCGTCCGTTTTGCATTCAGTGTCCTCTATAGCTTGGGTATTGTTTTCCCAAAAGTAATGAATGCAGCTGTGGACTCTCCCCATTTATGAAGAAAAACTTAAATTATACTTACCTGATCATTTTCTTTTCTTCAGATGGGGAGAGTACACAGCTCCCCACCCTCGTTTTTTATATGGGGCGGCCGTATATATTTTGTTTTTGTTCTTCTGGCACCTTTTGACCCTGATAATAATCCTACTGTTCCTTGTTACCTCGGCAGAATGACTGGGGGATGAGGAAAGTGGGGGGGGGGGTATTAAAGTCTTTGGCTGGGGTGTCTTTGCCTCCTCCTGGTGGCCAGGTTTTGAATTCCCAAAAGTAATGAATGCAGCTGTGAAGAAAATAAAATTATCAGGTAAGCATAATTTAAGTTTTCCCACTGCAAACTGCAAAATGTTTGTAGACAATTGTATTACGTCACACTTTAACACGTGTAGCTGCTTTTGTCTGTCATGTCCCTTTCATAAATGTATTAATATAACTGTAAAAACAATACTTTAAAATGCTATGAGACAGAGATATGATTATTTTAGTGTTTCATAACGAGTCTATTCTGTTTGAGACTCCACTAAATATTGCTTCAGTGCACTAAAAATATATTGTTCAAAAAATATTTTGTATCATGCAAGCCCAACGCTTCAGCAGAGCCAGAGAGAAGACAGCATGATCACACAACTTTACTCTCTATAGAAGATACCATTAAACAGAAAATATGTTACATAATTCTGCACTATGTGCACTATATACCTGTTAAAAGAATGGGAAATTTAAGATTTATGCATGTAGGTAACCGTACAACCTTATGTTACATAATTCTGCATTTTTTCCAACATTTAGTGTCCCTATAAAGGGACAGTCTAAACCAGATGTTTTATTGTTTAAAAAGATAGATAATCCCTTTATTACCCATTCTCCAGTTTTGCATAACCAACACAGTTATATTAATTTACTTTTTACTACTGTGATTACCTTGTATCTAAGCCTCTGCAGACTTCCCCCTTATTTCAGTTCTTTTTACAGACTTGCATTTTAGCCAATCAGTGCTGACTCCTAGGTAACATCAGGGCATGAGCACAATGTTATCTACATGCATGCATTAACTAATGCCCTCTAGTGGTGAAAAACTGTCAAAATGCATTCAGATAAGAGGCAGCCATCAAGGACCAAGAAATTAGCATATGAGCCTACCTAGGTTTAGCTTTCAGCTAATAATACCAAGAGCACAAAGAAAAATTGGATGATAAAAGTAAATAGGAAAGTTGTTTAAAATAACATACCCTATCTGAATCATGAAAGTTTAATTTTGACTAGACCGTCCCTTTAAGGAAGAGAAGAAGCAGTAAAGAACAGGACGAGTAAGGTAAATTAGGTAAAGGAAGTTTGATTCCCCTAACTTATATATAAACGTTACTTTTATTTCTTATACCATTTGTCAATTATCAGATTTATTTATTAATAGTTTTTGATAGGACCCTTAAATCAATGTACATGTAAAGAACTGAGAACTTTGTCATAAAACATTTCACTACCTATTTTTTCTTTTTTCAAAAGTACCAAAAAAAAGTCAAAATAGGCTTTATTATCCTTCGGATCATGGTTCTACCAGAGTTCTGCAACAATAGATATGATAATCCCATATAAATAGCTGCATGAATAGCTCCACCTACAGGTTTACTATAAAATAGCATACAAACAAGAATTGAGATTAACTACAGATATTGATTATAAAACATGTTTTGTATTTGTTTTTAATTTCCATTATGCCATTAGTGTTATTTTAACAGAAGAAAACTCACAGTAGGCCAAATATGCAATTTCACTAATTTATAAAATATGTTTTATGTTTCTTTTTATTATTATAATAAACATCAGTTTCCTGTATCAAATATATTTAGGAACAACAATATTAATTTTTAGTTAAAGGGACACTGAACCCACATTTTTTATTTTGTGATTCCTATAGAGCATACCATTTTAAGCAACTTTCTAATTTACTCCTATTATCAATTTTTCTTTGTTCTCTTGCTATCTTTATTTAAAAAGAAGGCTTCTATGCTTTTTTTTTGGTTCAGACTATGAACAGCACTTTTTTATTGGTGGATTAATTTATCCACCAATCAGCAAGAACAACCCAGGTTCTTCGCCAACAATGGGCCGGCATCTAAACTTACATTCTTGCATTTCAAATAACAATACTAAGAGAATGAAGAAAATTTGATAATATGAGTAAATCTAAATCACGGAAGAAAAAAATTGGTTTCAGTGTCCCTTTAAGCATAGTTACTAGGGTATAATGAGAGAGGGAACAAACAAAAGCATAAATAGTTTGTTCTGAGGTGAGTCAGTACCCCAGGAAAAGTTCCTTTTAGCCCAAAAGTAAAAAAAAAAAAAAAAAAAAAAAAAAGAAACATTGAATACCAGGCAACCCCAGACATATGTTTCAGTCTTCTGTGGGCCTGATCAGTTAAAGGGATACTCAATCTAAATAAAACTCTCATTATTCAGATAGAGCATGCCATTTTAAACAACTTTCCAATGTACTTCCATTAACTAAATGTGCACAGTCTTTTTATATTTAAACTTTTTGAGTCACCAGCTCCTATTGAGCATGTGCAAGAATAAGTGTGTATGTATTTGTGAATGGCTAATGGCTGTCACATGGTACGTGTATGCATTTGTGATTGGCTGATGGCTGTCACATGGTACAAGGGGAGTGGAAAAAGACATATCTTTTAAAATTGTCAGAAAAAAAATCAACTACTCATTTGTAGTTCAGACTAAGTGCTATTGCATTGTCTTGTTATCTTGCATTTGTTGATTATTCAAATCTACTGTGTTGACTGGTCCTTTAAGTGAAGCCAAATCTCCTAGGGTTGTCAGGTGTCCAGTATTTAACAGGTCAGTTTTCCTCTGTAAAAAGCACAATTGGGCAGAAAGAAGCTACTCCCAGGTGGCAACCGGGCCATAAAACAAGCTATTGACTGCTTCTCTTTCTGTTTTGCATATGTAAATATGACCCTGGGGATAATCTCCCTAAGGGTATTGGGGGAAACCAGACGTGGACTCCTTGCCCAGTGTGCTTAGAGGAATCTGGCTGCACCTCACTGACGAGGCCCATAGGAGGCCGAAATGATCATCTGGAGTTGTTATGTTCCTTGTTTAGAGAATTGCCTGGTATTTCGAGGCTGGACTGACCATGTCGGCGGGATCAGACTGATATATTACAGGAAAGTTTTCCTCTGTGAAAAGCACAATTGGGCAGAAGGAAGCTACTACCAGGTGGCAACCGGGCCATAGAACAAGCTATTGATGCTGCTGTTTGTTCCTGGCAGACTGTTTCTCTTTCTGTTTTGCAGTCCAGTATTTTAGCAGACTGTCCAGTAAAATCTTCACAAAAATACTAGACATTTAAATGTGAGAATAGGAGGTGAAAATAGATTGATGTGATACGGGAAAGTTATTCTCTGTGAAAGGCACATTTTGGGCTATAAATGGCTGCTTCTTCATGGGTGTTCACTAGCCACAGACAAGCTATTATGCAATGGAATATTGCCTAGACTAGTCAAACTAATACATCAATTTGTTATTTTATAATAATAAGCTTTTTTTTTACATTGAACTTTATTTTCTATTAACCAGTATATTACCTGTGAATGATCTATTTGCAAAGGTTCTGCTATAATAACTATATTGAGTAAGAAAAATAGCATCTTGGAATGAGAAAAGACATGACCCATGTGGAGAATACACAGGGGTCAATTTATAAAGCTCCGTACGGAGCTTGATGCCCCGTGTTTCCAGCGAGCCTTCAGGCTCGCCGGAAGCAGAAGTTATGAAGCAGCGGGCTAAAGACCGCTGCTCCATAACCTGTCCGTCTGCTCTAAGGCCGCGCACAGAAATCAACCCGATCGGATACGATCGGGTTGATTGACACCCCTTGCTAGTGGCCGAATGGCCACGAATCTGCAGGGGGCGGTATTGCACCAGCAGTTCACAAGAACTGCTGGTGCAATGATAAATGCCAACAGTGTATGCTGTCAGCATTTATCGATGTGCAGCGGACATTATACGCTAAACCGTATCATGTCCGCTCGCACATTAGTAAATTGACCCCACAGAGTTTACAGAGAGAGATAATAGGGAAAAGTTATTTTACTGTTTCTAAACTGGAAGAAGAGAAAGAGATAATGGAGAGAAAGGTGATTTTCTTGTATTGAACCTGGAGGAAGAGAACCAATCTGATTTTTTATTTTTTTTTATAAAGATTTTTATTGAGGTGGTGCGAAAAACACAGCTTATGCAATAAAAATGTTGTACAGAATATGCATAAATGAGACATTTCAAATACACAACATCCATCTAAGGGTATAAGATCAACAGCATAGGCTAAACTATGGGAGAATCGGGAACCTCTTTTCTATAATTATATGATAGAATAGATTAACAAGATATATTTTAAGCAACATCGACCAATTCTCCTAAGTAGAATAACAAGATATATTTCAAGCAACGTCGGCAAATGTCACTTCTGGTTAAATAGTGTAATATGATATGTAAGTATGATAGAATATCTATCTAACGGGGTATATGGTAAAGTAATTTATTACTATTGAATATGCGGGTATGCTATGTATAGAAACATAACTTAACAGTTGGATTTAATAGTGTAGTAGAACTAGTAAAACTAACATGGTAAAATAAAAAAAATAGGAATAAACAGGATACGACATAGACAAGATAAGTCGTGTAGTTAAATCCCCTAGATTAGGAGATATACATTTTACAGGTAGAATAATTAGAGTAGTGGGGGGGGGAGGTGGTCATTATGGAATAGTATGATACTGGCCAGGTCAGGGTTTGCTAGATTAAGGGAGTGCTTATGTTAGGAAAACCATAGGTTTAATATTTACACAGCTGGCAATATTTATATAGATTACTTAGAATACAGAGCATAGGAAGAGCATATGGTAAGGGCACTAAGGCAGGGCCCGCCTGCACAAGGATACTGCAGCATACTGGAAAGTCTTACTATACCCCCTGTCATTGCATCTTAGCTCTTGACAGGATATCTGTGAGCCAAGTGTCTAAAGCTGTTAGCCAATGGATTACACCCTCTTACTGTAACAAATATGCTAGTTGGGGTCAGTTAGTCAATATGGAATAAGCGCTATAGCATGTCGTAGGAAATACAGTGTATATAACACACCTTGTCAGGTTAATCTAGGCAATAAACGTCCCCTTGAAGGGGAGAGCTGTAGATAAAGGCAAAGGTTGAGCTATGTGCATTGAACTGGAACTGTTGTAACACAAAACTCACTTATATTCAGAAGGCTATTTATAAAATGGTAGGAGGCCTTATAGCTTGGATTGATTTGGGAACAGATGATATGCTCTATCTAGAATAACTGTCGATGTAGAGGAAATATCGCAACAATAATGGGGCAGATCTGTTAAACATGGTGGGATACCTATAATATGAGATATGCCAATTGTTATGGCGCAGCCTCGGCCGCTGGCTACGCCTGCACCATAGAGGTAGAAAGCACAGCATTCAGAATAAACAGTATAAACCTCAGTACATGCATATAGATGATGATGACATAGAACAATATAAGGCATTGCAATTAAGGAGAGGAATCCCAGGGAAGTAAACAGTTGCATCATGGTAAAGTGCAGAATCTCTAATTATAATACAGCTAAGCCAAGGAATCTCTAATCAAGTTAACAATCTAAATTGGTGTTAGCATTATTATGTACCCTGGATCTATGACTTGGCAAAACCTTAAGCAAATGACAGGAAGTAACTTCTACCTCAATAATCTCTAACAAGAACATTTATAAACATATGATAACATAGGCTGCTAAGTAGAATGGTATACTACGTTAGATTGCATAACTGCACAGAGTAATATCTACTCTAGCTGGCTCCCCGAACCAATACATTAACCTGGGAGCATGTGCATATTGTTATTGAAATTGAACAGCATTGATAACTCTTATTGCCGTTCCCTAGGTAGACAACAGCCCATTGCAATTGAACAGTAAAAGCATACAAAAGCTGATTTCTGTCAGGACGCTTGTCACTGAAGATCTTGGTGATCCGGGTTGTATATATACAGTTAATGGTTGGCCGGTAACACGCAGTAGTGTCTGCTAATGTATAGCAAGTATGTTTAAGGTATGGTTCCGTGGTATGTCTCGGCCCTGGAAGTGCTTTGTAAAGTGTTAACGTTGGGATACATCAGGCTATGCGGCACTCCCGTGCCGACATATATGATAGAGATGTACAGCATGGGAGGTAGTTTAGTGTATAAGTGCATCTTGGATGTTAATTCCAAATCAGATGACTTAGGGAAGAAGTGTGTCCATTCTACCCTATACCTCTCTTCCACATCTGTACTCCGCTCCTGAAGGCTACCTTGTCTGTACGGACTTCAGAGAGGTTATGCCGGGGGAAATGAATTGGGAAACATTGTCTCCGCGCAATCCCGCGCGCCCCATAACTTGCCTTGTGTCTAGGTTGGCCTGTTTGAGCGGGGTCATCCTCCGTGTGAGCCTTGAAGATTGTGCTGGGTGTTGCAGCTTCTCTGTTGCTCTCCTCTGCCTTACCGGGCGTCTCCGGAACAGGTGATAGAAACCTGGAAGTGTGCGGGGGACGTTGTGGCCCCAAGATGTCCCCTCTAGTGGGAGTTTCCTCAGTTAAGTTCGGTGCCCGCACAATCCCAGGCTCGCAATACTCCGCTAAGTTTGCGACACTATTCAAAGTGGGGAAGAACTTTTTTTGGTAGTGATTTAGGAGTCTAGCGATCTCGGCTAGTATAAGGCGGGTGTCGGCCATAGCAAGTGTATTCCCACAAGGGTGATAAAATGGCCGCCGCCCTTAAAGTTCCAGAGTAGGTGGTTATCTATTTTTGGTTCCAGCATAAAACCAATACATAAATAACTGAAAGCAGTGTCCTCCGTATATTAGTTGAGGCTTTAGATGGGCAGTCATGAGATGACAAAAGCTGTTCATACGTTAAATCCCGGTGTTAAGTCATTATTAGATAGAAACTATGTCGGAGCTCTGAATCTTGCGACCATTCCTGTGCGTTGCTGGCTCCGCCCCCCACCAATCTGATTTTTTAATGTTAGCCCCAACTCAGAATATTCTACAGTTGGATGCTGCAAAGGTTCAGATTGAACAGCAAACTTTATAAACTGTGTATACCATGTAAATAGAAGAAAAATGGCACTTCTCTGAATATAAATTGAAGGGTTGATAGGGATATATGAGTCTAAGCACAATATTAGTGTGATATGTATTTAAATCACCATAGGTGCTGTGTATTAAGGAAAATGTAATAATGATAATTCCAGCATTCAGCTGGACAGGATACACCTTCAAGCACTCATACCCTTCAAAAATAGAAGTGTGGCGTGAGAAATCCAAAATAAAAACAATAATCTTTATTAATAAATCATTAAAAATGGGTGAAAAAACACACAATTAAAAATGGATTGCAACCATGAAGAGTCAATATAAAATCTAATCGATTTTCGCTTGGCATCAAAGTCCAGCAGAATATCTAATATAATATCAATTACACTTAAAGGAATGTGACAAAGAATTGTGATATATTAACCTTCAGATATTAAACTTTATAGGTAACAACTACTCAAAGTTAGATGTATAAGGTCGTAAGTATACCACCTGATACTAATTATGGTAGGGTAATCGACACTGGGTATATCTATGCACCTCTTCCCAGTAAGAAAGCTAAATGCAAGAATAGCTTGCTATATTGTATAGTACAAAATTTCTCACCAGCAAGTGGCAAAATAACCAGCTGTTTAAAATGGGCCGAGTGTGTAAAAAGTAAAAGTTAGCTTTTATTCAATAATGCAGGTAAAAACGAGCAAATGTGCAGGGTTATATCACAGCCAATGAAAATAGCCAGCAACTATACATCTAGTCTAGCATGTTTCGTGCCATTACAGCTTTGTCAGGTATAGGGTTACATTTATATGTAAATTTGTCAGGGATAGGGTTAAATGTATATGTAAATTTGTCAGGGATAGGGTTACATTTATATGTAAATTTGTAAGGGATAGGGTTAAATGTATATGTAAATTTGTCAGGGATAGGGTTACATTTATATGTAAATTTGTCAGGGATAGGGTTAAATGTATATGTAAATTTGTCAGGGATAGGGTTACATTTATATGTAAATTTGTCAGGGATAGGGTTTAATGTATATGTAAATTTGTCAGGGATAGGGTTACATTTATATGTAAATTTGTCAGGGATAGGGTTAAATGTATATGAAAATTTGTGATCCTAAAGCAAGTATGTCAACACAGTATTTGATACACACAACGTTTTTCAAATGAATACAGGCTGATTGGCTAGGTAAGGTCAGGACCGTCCTGATTGGATCACTCTTTGTTTTAAACAGTGTGTACTCAACTTAACCCTTTCCCTGATGAAGTGCTGTAATGGCACGAAACATGCTGGACTAGAAGTATAGTTGCTGGCTGTTTTCACTGGCTGTGATATAACCCTGCACAATTGTTCGTTTTTACCGAACAAAAGATAACACTTACTTTTTACCCACTCTGTCCATTTTTGACAGCTGGTTATTTCGCCACTTGCGGGAGTGAAATTTTGTGCTAATCCTCAGTTTTCAACGAAGTGTATCTGGCTACATCCGTTACCAGTCTGGCTCCATAACGCTCTCAATCGCTGCTTCCTGCACTGGAAGCTGACCGGCATATCCTCCCTGTACATATGGGCTGTTTTACGAAGTATACTCACCAGTAAATACTAAAGAATACAATCCTCAAAGTAACAGAAAAAGAAATACCTGGGAGTACCTGAACATTACACAAGCAGCATTGATACACTTTGGACATGGTGTTTTTTATTTTTATCCTTATCGTGCTTAATTTTTGTTGCGACTCACCTATAACACAATCCTAGTGAAGACAAGTAGTCACTATTTGAGACACCTTAGAGACTTTCAGAATAGAAACAAGCAGCAGTATTCTCCTTGACACACATCATATACGTGATACATACAACTAAACTGCCTGCACAAGAGGAAGACTCTAATATTGCACCATACTAACAGTCCGGACTCTTCATATATTTTACTTATAATACTTGGAAGGATTGTATATCAGAATTACCTTTCTAAAAGTGCTATATATAGTATAGTATACCCTCCAAAGGATGGAAAGTCAGGTACTTAACACTATTAGAATGAACCACTACGTGTATTGCAGTATTCCAAATAATACGTTTGTTAAGTAAAATGCATGGGAAACTGTGTTATAGCCAATGTGAGGATCATAGGTATAGTGGTTGACTATGTGACTGGTGGTAAATGCAGCCTGAGGTTACATGCAGTTGTAATGCATGATACTAGGTAAGAAAAAAGTAGATTGGTGTTTGAGTGTTATGGGGATAACACTACAACTTCAATGCCTAGTCTTTAATATTTGAGTGACCTCCTAGTTAAATAGTAGTCTATAATGCTACCTATATAAACACCACACAGTGTTGGTAATGAAGGCGGGTATAAGGGTAGATGGGTGCCCTTTTTTAACTTTGATTGGGGTTAGGTTCCAGAAGGAATGGTTGTAAATCGAAACCGTTGTAAATTGAAACCCAGTTTATAATGTAAGTCAATGGGAAGTGAGGGAGTTAGGGTCCAGGCCCCTCTCAAAATTGTCATAAGTAACACACAATACATTATTTTTAAGGCTTTGAAATGAAGACTTTACATGCTAAACAGCATTATAAACCTAATAAAATAATCACACAACACAGAATATATAATTAAACTAAGTTAAATTAAGAAAAACATTTGCTAAACAGCATTATAAACCTAATAAAATAATCACACAACACAGACTTTACTTGCATTTTTCTGCAAACAGTTCTTTCTATGCATTCCAATCTGGACTGATTTATAGACAGGAAGATCTTGTTCCTTTGAAATCTGCTCTATAGCTCAGGTCTGGTTAAACTGATTAATTTCAGCTTGCTTGGCTTGCATATCTTTGCTGCAACACAAGCGGACAGCTCCACCTACTGGCTTTTTTTAATCAATGCACTGCTTCTCAATAGCAGTTACATGACTCGGAAAAAAACATAATTTATGCTTACCTGATAAATTTATTTCTCTTGTAGTGTAGTCAGTCCACGGGTCATCCATTACTTATGGGATTATATCTCTTCCCCAACAGGAAGTTGCAAGAGGATCACCCAAGCAGAGTTGCTATATAGCTCCTCCCCTCACATGTCATATCCAGTCATTCGACCAAAACAAGACGAGAAAGGAGAAACCATAGGGTGCAGTGGTGACTGGACTTTAATTAAAATTTAGATCTGCCTTAAAAGACAGGGCGGGCCGTGGACTGACTACACTACAAGAGAAATAAATTTATCAGGTAAGCATAAATTATGTTTTCTCTTGTTAAGTTTAGTCAGTCCACGGGTCATCCATTACTTATGGGATACCAATACCAAAGCTAAAGTACACGGATGAAGGGAGGGACAAGGCAGGAACTTTAAACGGAGGGAACCACTGCCTGAAGTACCTTTCTCCCAAAAATAGCCTCCGAAGAAGCAAAAGTGTCAAATTTGTAAAATTTTGAAAAAGTGTGAAGTGAAGACCAAGTTGCAGCCTTGCAAATCTGTTCAACAGAGGCCTCATTTTTAAAGGCCCAGGTGGAAGCCACAGCTCTAGTAGAATGAGCTGTAATCCTTTCAGGAGGCTGCTGTCCAGCAGTCTCATAGGCTAAACGAATTATGCTACGAAGCCAAAAGGAGAGAGAGGTAGCCGAAGCCTTTTGACCTCTCCTCTGTCCAGAGTAAACGACAAACAGAGAAGAAGTTTGCCGAAATTCTTTAGTTGCCTGTAAGTAGAACTTCAGGGCACGGACTACGTCCAGATTATGCAAAAGACGTTCCTTCTTTGAAGAAGGATTAGGACATAATGATGGAACAACAATCTCTTGATTGATATTCCTGTTAGAAACAACCTTAGGTAAAAACCCAGGTTTAGTACGCAGAACTACCTTGTCTGAATGAAAGATCAGTTAAGGAGAATCACAATGTAAGGCAGATAACTCAGAGACTCTTCGAGCCGAGGAAATAGCCATCAAAAACAGAACTTTCCAAGATAACAGCTTGATATCAATGGAATGAAGGGGTTCAAATGGAACGCCTTGCAGAACGTTAAGAACTAAGTTTAAGCTCCACGGCGGAGCAACAGTCTTAAACACAGGCTTAATCCTAGCCAAAGCCTGACAAAAAGCCTGAACGTCTGGAACTTCTGCCAGACGCTTGTGTAGAAGAATAGACAGAGCAGAAATCTGTCCCTTTAACGAACTAGCGGATAAGCCCTTTTCTAAACCCTCTTGTAGAAAAGACAATATCCTAGGAATCCTAACCTTACTCCATGAGTAACTCTTGGATTCGCACCAATATAAATATTTACACCATATCTTATGGTAAATTTTTCTGGTAACAGGTTTCCTAGCCTGTATTAAGGTATCAATAACCGACTCCGAGAAGCCACGCTTTGATAGAATCAAGCGTTCAATCTCCATGCAGTCAGCCTCAGAGAAATTAGATTTAGATGGTTGAAAGGACCCTGAATTAGAAGGTCCTGCCTCAGAGGCAGAGACCATGGTGGACAGGACGACATGTCCACTAGGTCTGCATACCAGGTCCTGCGTGGCCACGCAGGCGCTATCAGAATCACCGATGCTCTCTCCTGTCTGATCTTGGCAATCAGTCGAGGAAGCATCGGAAATGGTGGAAACACATAAGCCATGTTGAAGACCCAAGGGGCTGTCAGAGCATCTATCAGCACTGCTCCCGGGTCCCTGGACCTGGATCCGTAACAAGAAAGCTTGGCGTTCTGGCGAGATGCCATGAGATCCAGATCTGGTTTGCCCCAACGATGAATCAGTTGAGCGAAGACCTCCGGATGAAATTCCCACTCCCCCGGATGAAAAGTCTGGCGACTTAGGAAATCCGCCTCCCAGTTCTCCACGCCTGGGATGTAGATCGCTGACAGGTGGCAAGAGTGAGACTCTGCCCAGCGAATTATCTTTGAGACTTCCAACATCGCTAGGGAACTCCTGGTTCCCCCTTGATGATTGATGTAAGCCACAGTCGTGATGTTGTCCGACTGAAATCTGATGAACCTCAGAGTTGCTAACTGAGGCCAAGCTAGAAGAGCATTGAATATTGCTCTTAACTCCAGAATATTTATTGGGAGGAGTTTCTCCTCCTGAGTCCATGATCCCTGAGCCTTCAGGGAATTCAAGACTGCGCCCCAATCTAGAAGGCTTGCGTCTGTTGTTACAATCGTCCAATCTGGCCTGCGAAAGGTCATCCCCTTGGACAGGTGGGGCCGAGAAAGCCACCATAAAAGAGAATCTCTGGTCTCTTGATCCAGATTTAGCAGAGGGGACAAATCTGAGTAATCCCCATTCCACTGACTTAGCATGCACAATTGCAGCGGTCTGAGATTCAGGCGCGCAAATGGTACTATGTACATTGCTGCTACCATTAAGCCGATTACTTCCATGCACTGAGCTACTGACGGGTGTGGAATGGAATGAAGGACACGGCAAACATTTAGAAGTTTTGATAACCTGGCTTCCGTCAGGTAAATTTTCATCTCTACAGAATCTATAAGAGTCCCTAGGAAGGGAACCCTTGTGAGTGGTAATAGAGAACTCTTTTCCACGTTCACCTTCCACCCATGCGACCTCAGAAATGCCAGAACTATCTCTGTATGAGACTTGGCAGTTTGAAAACTTGACGCTTGTATCAGAATGTCGTCTAGGTACGGAGCCACCGCTATGCCTCGTGGTCTTAGTACCGCCAGAAGTGAGCCCAGAACCTTTGTAAAGATTATTGGAGCCGTAGCTAACCCGAAGGGAAGAGCTACAAACTGGTAATGCCTGTCTAGGAAGGCAAATCTTAGGTACCGATAATGATCCTTGTGAATCGGTATGTGAAGGTAGGCATCCTTTAAGTCCACTGTGGTCATGTACTGACCCTCTTGGATCATGGGTAGGATGGTTCGAATAGTTTCCATTTTGAATGATGGAACTCTTAGGAATTTGTTTAGGATTTTTAAGTCCAACATTGGTCTGAAGGTTCCCTCTTTCTTGGGAACCACAAACAGATTTGAATAGAATCCTTGTCCGTGTTCCGTCCGCGGAACTGGGTGGATCACCCCCATTAGTAAGAGGTCTTGTACACAGCGTAGAAACGCCTCTTTCTTTATTTGGTTTGCTGATAACCTTGAAAGATAAAATCTCCCTTGTGGAGGAGAAGCTTTGAAGTCCAGAAGATATCCCTGAGATATGATCTCCAACGCCCAGGGATCCTGGACATCTCTTGCCCAAGCCTGGGCGAAGAGAGAAAGTCTGCCCCCCACTAGATCCGTTTCCGGATAGGGGGCCCTCTCTTCATGCTGTCTTAGGGGCAGCAGCAGGGATTCTGGCCTGCTTGCCCTTGTTCCAGGACTGGTTAGTTTTCCAGCCCTGTCTGTAACGAGCAACAGCTCCTTCCTGTTTTGGAGCGGAGGAAGTTGATGCTGCTCCTGCCTTGAGGTTACGAAAGGCACGAAAATTAGACTGTTTGGCCTTTGATTTGGCCCTGTCCTGAGGCAGAGCATGGCCCTTACCTCCCGTAATGTCAGCGATAATTTCTTTCAAGCCGGGCCCGAATAAGGTCTGCCCTTTGAAAGGAATATTAAGCAATTTAGATTTAGAAGTCACGTCAGCTGACCAGGATTTAAGCCATAGCGCTCTGCGCGCTTGGATGGCGAATCTGGAGTTCTTAGCCGTAAGTTTGGTTAAATGTACGACGGCATCAGAAACAAATGCATTAGCTAGCTTAAGTGCTTTAAGCTTGTTCATAATTTCATCCAATGGAGCTGTGCGAATGGCCTCTTCCAGAGACTCAAACCAAAATGCCGCCGCAGCAGTGACAGGCGCAATGCATGCAAGGGGCTGTAAGATAAAACCTTGTTGAACAAACATTTTCTTAAGGTAACCTTCTAATTTTTTATCCATTGGATCTGAAAAGGCACAACTATCCTCCACCGGGATAGTGGTACGCTTAGCTAAAGTAGAAACTGCTCCCTCCACCTTAGGGACCGTCTGCCATAAGTCTCGTGTGGTGGCGTCTATAGGAAACATTTTCCTAAATATGGGAGGAGGGGAAAAAGGCACACCGGGTCTATCCCACTCCTTGCTAATAATCTCTGTAAGCCTTTTAGGTATAGGAAACACGTCAGTACACACCGGTACCGCATAGTATCTATCCAACCTACATAATTTTTCTCGCTAATACCTCCCCTAGCAATATGCGGAGGTTCTCAAGCTTAAATTTAAAATTAGAAATCTCTGAATCCAGTCTCCCTGGATCAGATCCGTCACCCACAGAATGAAGCTCTCCGTCTTCATGTTCTGCAAATTGTGACGCAGTATCAGACATGGCTCTCACATCATCAGCGCGCTCTGTCCTTAACCCAGAGCTATCACGCTTGCCTCTTAATTCTGGCAATTTAGATAATACTTCTGTCATAACAGTAGCCATGTCTTGCAAAGTGATTTGTAAGGGCCTCCCTGATGTACTTGGCGCCCCAGATCACGCACCTCCTGAGCGGGAGGCGAAGGTACTGACACGTGAGGAGAGTTAGTCGGCATAACTTCCCCCTCGTTGTCTGGTGATAATTTCTTTACATGTAAAGACTGACTTTTATTTAAAGTAATATCAATACAATTGGTACACATATTTCTATTGGGCTCCACATTGGCCTTCATACATAGTGAACAAACAGATTCCTCTGTGTCAGACATGTTTAAACAGACTAGCAATGAGACTAGCAAGCTTGGAAAATACTCTTTCAAATAAATTTACAAGCAATATAAAAAACGCTACTGTGCCTTTAAGAAGCACAAAAAGCTGTCACAGTTGAAATAACAAAGAACCAAATTAGTTATAGCAACCAAATTTTCACAGTAAATGTATTCAGTTAGCAAAGGATTGCACCCACCAGCAAATGGATGATTAACCCCTTAATACCCAAAAACGGATAACAATGTAATAATTAACGTTTTTATCACAGTCAAACACACTGTCACAGGTCTGCTGTGACTGATTACCTCCCTCAAAATGAATTTTGAAGACCCCTGAGCTCTCTAGAGACGTCCTGGATCATGGAGGATGAAGTAGGAAGATTGTGACTGAATTTTTACTGCGCAAAAAAGCGCTAAAATAGGCCCCTCCCACTCATATTACAACAGTGGGGAAGCTCAGTTAACTGTTTCTATGCAGAAACAAAAGTTAGCCATGTGGTAAAAATCATGCCCCAATAAGTTTTATCACCAAGTACCTCACAAAAAACGATTAACATGCCAGTAAACGTTTTGAACATACATTTTAAAAGTTATGAAGTGTTATTAATAAGCCTGCTACCAGTCGCTTTTACTGCAGTTAAGGCTCATACATTACTTCAGTATTAACAGTATTTTCTGAGTCAAATTCCATTCCCTAGAAAAATACTTCAGTGTACACACACTCATCAGCCTAATACCAGTCGCTACCACTGCATTTAAGACTGAACTTACATTACATTGGTATCAGCAGTATTTTCTCAGTCAATTCCATTGCTTAGAAAAATAATTTACTGCACATACCTCGTTTGCAGGGGGGCCCTGCATGCTATTCCCTTTTTCTGAAGTTACCTCACTCCTCAGAATGTGCGAGAACAGCCAGTGGATATTAGTTACGTCTGCTAAGATCATAGAAAACGCAGGCAGATTCTTCTTCTAATGCTGCCTGAGAAACAAACAGCACACTCCGGTGCCATTTAAAATAACAAACTTTTGATTGAAGAAATAAACTAAGTTTAAAAACACCACAGACCTCTCACAACGACCTATCTTTAGTTAGGTTCAGGGCCGCCATCAGGGGGTGACAGGGGTGACTCCTGTCAGGGGCCCAATGGGCTAGGGGGGCCCCATGAGGCAAGAACAAAAATTTTTTTTTTTTTTTTTTTTTACATTTTGGCAGCCACCAGTGGGTACTACAGCAGAGTGCTAATTGAGCATGGGAAATGTTATTACAAGGAGTAAAGTATTAGCATTTGAGAAGATTTCTGAGTGTGCACTAAACCACTATGCACAGTGTGAGACAGACTTGGCACTTTGTTTGTAGAGTGTGTGCCTGAGTCAGACAGCTGATCACTTTCATTTGCAGAGGAGGTAAGAATTACTTAGCAAATGTTTTTTATTTCTTTGTGCAATTTAAGATTGTAACTTCAGTGTGGTAGTAGTTGTATGGTGGGGCCAGGGGTCCATAAAAACACATTTTTTAGCAGCAGTGTATTTATGATTATTTGACAATGCTGTATAAATTCTATATTTAAAACCATGCAGAAATGTTTCCTCCTCAATACACAAATGATATATATTACATTCCAGTTTACTGCCCCTTTATGCAAGGACTTTCCAGATACAAGGAGTCATTTTATCTAAGATTTTTACATCTGCATAACATGTTATACTCTCAGACTAAGATTGCTCAGTGTTGGAAATGAGATAGGTTAACTTAAAACTGTTAAGTTTACTCTACAGCTGACTTAATTTTGAAATGCATACCAACAAGCTTAAATCCTGCATTTAACCAGATCTAATGGTATGAGTACCCCAGCTTATGGTTCCACCAAGACCATATAGAGTACAGCATTTTCAAAATCCACAAGTACAGCTGACAGATGGGAACATTTGTACACTATAATTGAAGTGGTGCTCTTGGTTGGGGAAAATATCAAACAAACATATGTCAACCTTTTAAAAGTACTTTTCTTCATCTAGCCATCTACCCAGATCATTAATGTACAATTTTGAATTCAGAGAATTATTTTTGTTTGCACATTTACAAATATGATTCTTTAAAAAGTGATCTCTTAATTTCTGATTTTTTTTTTTATCATGCATGTCACACACTGTTGATTTAGGGGATGCAAGGTGCATAAATGTTTGCTCCTGTTTCTGTGGGTGTCTGTGTTTATGTCTTTGTGCTTTGGTTTGTGTCTCTATGAGTGTGTATGTATTTTTTTCTGTTGGTATCTCTGTGAGAGTGGGTGTGTATGTCTTTGTGCATTTTCTGTGGATGTCTGTGAGGGTGTGTGCATATGTCTTTGAGCTTTTTCTATGGGTGTCTCTGTGAGGGTGGGCGTGTGTTTGTCTTTGTGTATTTTCTCTGGATGCCTCTGTGAGGGTGGGTGTGTATGTCTGTGTTTTCTGTGGATGTCTCTGTGAGGGTGTGTGTGTGTATGTATGTATGTCTGTGTTTTCTGTGGATGTCTCTGTGAGGGTGTGTATTTTCTGTGGGTGTCTCTGTAAGGGTGTGTGTATGTCTTTGTGTGTTTTCTGTGGATGTCTCAGTGAGGGTGTGTATGTATGTCTTTCTGTGTTTTCTGTGGGTGTCTCTGTGTGTGTGTGTGTGTGTGTGTGTGTATGTCTTTGTGTGTTTTCTGAGGCTGTCTCTGTTGGTGTTTCCTTGGGTGTATGTGCAAGTTTGAGTTTGTGTGTGTGTCCATTGTCTGTTCCTTTTTAGGACATTTTGACCTTACTACTGATTATTCACATCTTTCTACAGACTTTGAGACTGAGACCTTTCCGTAAGTCACCAATCTACCATTTAACCTTTAAATTATTGTTTAGGCAGTTCAGGGCCCTTCCTTTCAGCCACTGCATGCTGTTGTCATCATTTAGTTGGCATCTTCCTTTACAAAAAGATAATCAGAACTCCATATTTTGTTTTCTAAATCTCCTTTTTTTACAAAACTGTAGTTTACCTCATTACTTGTCAGGTCAATGTAAACAAGTGCTAAGTGTCTGTTTGGGTGTCTGTGTCTGAGTTTCTTTGCGTGTTTGCTAGAGTGTCTATATGTGAATCCTTATGTGTGAGTGTGTGTTTCAGTGTATGTTACTACCTTTAAGTTTAAATAGAAACTTAAGAATAAAGTGCATATACGTTTTAGTCACTTGGTCAAAAATTGCACATGTCAAAGGAGGGGGGGCCTGATCAATGGTTAAGTCAGGGGCCCCAAAATTTCTAGTGGCGGCCCTGGTTAGGTTGCAAGAGAATGACTGGGTATGACATGTGAGGGGAGGAGCTATATAGCAACTCTGCTTGGGTGATCCTCTTGCAACTTCCTGTTGGGGAAGAGATATAATCCCATAAGTAATGGATGACCCGTGGACTGACTACACTTAACAAGAGAAAAGGTTGTTATTCTTAAACTGTGCCAATTGAACCGTTGTAAACCGAGGGCCACCTGTACTAAGATTCATATTGCAGTAATTGATAAATAATATCTCCTTAGTTATACTAAAAGCGGACGATACATAAGTTAAAGTTGGCATTATTACTCAAGTTATGGCTAATGCATTTACCTAAGGAAAATAATGATATGAGCGACTAAAATATCGACATAATCATGTATATATGACAACTTTGTAACCATTTATACAAACAGTTTCATTGAACTTACATGTTGAAGGGTTGTTCAGTAGTGCACGGCACTTTGACTTTATAATCAATCTGAATATTTACCAACTTCATTACCAACAGTGTATGGTGTTTATATAGGTAGCATTATAGACTATTATTTAACTAGGAGGTCACTCAAATATTAAAGACTAGGCATTCAAGTTGTAGTGTTATCCCCATAACACTCAAACACCTACTTTTTTCTTACCTAGTATCATGCATTACAACAGCATGTAACCTCAGGCTGCATTTACCACCAGTCACATAGTCAACCACTATATCTATGATTCTCACATTCGCTATAACGCAGTTTCTCATGCATTCTACTTAAACGTATTAATTGGAAGACTGCAATACACGTAGTGGTTCATTCTAATAGTGTTAAGTACCTGATTTTCCATCCTTGGGAGGGTATACTACTATACAATATAGCAAGATATTCTTGCATTTAGCTTTCTTACTGGGAAGAGGTGCATAGATATACCCAGTGTTGATTACCCTACCATAATTAGTGCTATACTTACGGCCTTATACATCTAACTTTGAGTAGTTGTTACCTATGAAGTTTAATATCTGAAGGTTAATAAATCGCAATTCTTTGTCACATTCCTTTAAGTGTTATTGATATTATATTAGATATCCTGCTGGACTTTGATGCCAAGCGAAAATCTATTTATATTGACTCTTTTCATGGTTGCAATCCATGATTATATGATTTGTAGCCATTGTGTAAACAAACAAACCACTCTCCATACGCTGCTCTTGAAAGTTTTCGCATGGAGGCCACGTTACTAGTCACATGCTTCAGCGCATTTTACCCCCATTATGTAGTAGGTTGGGGCTTCGTCTGTGCTAATGTTTATTATCACATATAAATCTCTTATTTTTATTTACATTGTCAGATAAACATGTAACTATTAAACAAAATTGTGAACTTCTTCACAAATACATATATCTGCATTATCATATATGTAAAACTACTTTTTAAAAAAAAAAAACAGGCAAATTAAATTCTCTTGTTTAGACCATACTTGCATCTTCTCTATCTACAACCAACATCTATCCTGCTCACCCCCATGGCCTTTTACAATTCCTAAGTTTATCCCAATACATTTTAAAATGCTCTTGATTTTTAAAACCCTTATAGTATTCAATGATTCTATTTTTTTTGTATTGCAGTGCTAAATTATATGCCAAAAGTTTATTTAAAGGGACTGTATGATGTAATATCTATTTTCCATTAATGTTTATCCAATAACATTATTCCAGCAGCAGAGTAAAAAAAATGTATGATAAATTGATCTTTTAAGCTTATTTTTGGATATGAAACAGACACTTTTCTTCATTGACAACCCATTAAAACTTGGCATTATTAAGGAGCAAGAGAAATGAGAAGCCAATCACAGACAATGCAATAGCTTTCTAGGGCTTTTGATCAATCAGCTGGTGTCAGCCTTTCATCTTGTCCTGTAGCCACACACGCTGTAAAATGGCACTTGTCAGCCGCCTTGCTAGGGAAGAATTGATACCACCAATGGATACATCCCTGATGAAGGGAGAATAATATATTCAGGACCATCTTACACACTAATAGAGAATCCAGATGAGGATCTGATGGTATTGCATGAGCACATACTGTATCTTAAAAGTATAAGAAACTCCAACATTTTCTTTTATGATTTAGATAGAACATAATTTTAAACAACTTTCCAATTTACTTCTATAATTAAAATTGCTTAATTCTCTTGTTATCCTTAGCTGAAGGAACAGCATTGCACTACTGGCAGCAAGATAAATCTAGTTAGCCAATCACAAGAGACAAATGTGTGCAGGCACTAATCAGCAAGTAGCTCCCACTAGTGTAGGATATGTGCATATTCTTTTTCAACAAGGGATACCAAATGAATGAAGCAGATTTGAAAATAGAAATGAATTTAAGTGCCCTAAAACGACATGCTCCAATTCTTGCAAGTTTAATTTTGACTTTTCTATCCCTTTAAGGTGTTAGAGGCATTATAGATGCCACTGTAAATAAAAATTGTTAAAATCAAGTAACAGCATTTTTATTTTTAATGGATACAACAAATCTAGGGTTTAAATCTGCCTTAAGAACACTCCGTAATATAAAAAAAACGAAATAAATGACACATTACACAATCATATCATACAAAACATGTTTCTTAAAGAGATACTAAACCCACATTTTTACTTTAAAGGGACAGAATTTTTATTGTTTTAAAATATAGATAATCCCTTTATTACCCATTTCCCAGTTTTGCATAACCAACAGTTATAATAATATACTTTTAACCTCTGTGATTATCTTATATCTAAGCCTATGCAAACTGCCCCTTTTTCAGTTCTTTTGACAGACTTGCAGTTTAGCCAATCAGTGCCTGCTCCCAGATTACTTCACGTGCACGAGCACAGTGTTATCTATATGAAATATGTGAACTAACACCCTCTAGTGGTGAAAAACTTAAAATGCAATCTGAAAGAGGTGGGCTTCAAGGTCTAAGAAATTAGCATATGAACCTCCTAGGTTAAGCTTTTAACTAAGAATACCTAGAGAACAAAGCAAAATTGGTGATAAAAGAAAATTGTTTAAAATTACATGTTCTATCTGAATCATGAAAGTTTATTTTGGCCTAGACTGTCCCTTTAATGATTTATAGATAGAGCATTCATTATCAATTTGACTTTGTTCTCTTGGTATCTTTATTTGAAAAATCCTTAATGTAAATTTTAGATTCCTGCTTTTCAAATAAAGATACCAAGAGAACAAAGAAAAAATGATAATAGAAAGTTGCTTAAAATGGCATGCTCTATCTAAATCATGAAAGGAAAAAAAAAATGAGTTTAGTACCCCTTTAAGTCTAATCCTCCTTTTAAAGAGAGACATGGAAGGTATAAGTAGCTGCTAGACAGATTCAATTATAATGGTTTATATTCTCTAAAACCTTTATATCCTGTGTGAGAAACATAACGGAGTATGAACAGAACTTACCAATTTTAGACTGAAATAATTTAGAGACATATACTGTTTTGTTTTTCTTTGGAGTAAAACTATTTCTTTCTGCTCACAATCTCCTCCTCTCTCGTTACCTCCTCACATTCCCGTTTACAGGACTTCTCCAGACTGTCTCATCTTGTGGAACTCTCTGCCTTGCTCCACAAGATTCTCCCCTAGTTTTGAAAGCTTCAAGTGCTCCCTAAAGACTCTACTGTTCAGGGATGCATACAACCTACACTAACCTTTCCTAACTCCATTTCTATCCTCTTGAAGTTGTGGTGTTTGAATGCAGACACACGGCACTCATAGCATATTTGCATATATTCCTAAAAAAAATGCAAACATGTTTTTCTATTCAAAAGTAAAATGCATCCATAAACATTTAATGTTGCACCTTTCTATCCCTAACACACCTTAGGCTCATTTGCTCATGGTAATTGCTAAGCATTGCTTTTGTGCAACTGATAAGCAGGGGGACAAGCTGCACTCTTTTGTAAATATTTGATTTTTTTTTCTTTCATGTTATTTAAACTTATTTGTGGTTAAGACAGGTAGGTAAAATAGCCAACTTTATCAGGCTGTTTTTTTAAGTAGGGAAGTATATGAATTAGTAATATGTAGCTGCCACTAGGTGGCGCTGATGTTTCAACAGTTTGCATTAAAGTGAAATTATGGCTTTCTTTGTTTAGAGATTTGAATAGATAAAAGAAACCTTTATGAGCAGATGACATGCATGATTAAGATATATATATTTTACACACATTTACCAGCCACTTTATTAGGTAGTAATACTGCTAGTACCAGGATAGACCCCTTTTGCCTTTAGAACTGCCTTAATTCTTTGTGGCATAGATTCAACAAGGTGTTGGAAACATTCAAGAGATTTTGGTCCATATTGACATGACAGCATCACGCAGTTGCTGCAGATTTGTCAGCTGCACATCGATGATGCAAAGCTCCCATTCCACCACATCCCAAAGGTGCTCTACTGGATTGAGATCTGGTGACTGTGGAGGCCAATGGAGTACAGTGAACTCATTGTCATGTTCAAGAAACCAGTTTGAGATGATTTGAGCTTTGTGACATGGTGCATTATGGAAGTAGCCATCAGAAGATGGGTACACTGTAGTCATAAAGGGATGGGCATGATCAGCAACAACTCAGGTAGGCCGTGGCGTTTAAACGACATCAACAAGGCGTTTTTGTCCACACAACTGCCGCTCACTGGATATTTTCTCTTTTTAGGACCATTCTCTGTAAACTCTAGAGATGTTTGTGCATAAAAATCCCAATAGATTAGCAGATTTTTTAAATACTGAGACCAGCACGTTAGGCACCAACAACCACCATGCCACATTCAAAGTCACTTAAATCCCTTTCTTCCCTATTCTGATGCTCGTTTTGAACATCAGCAAGTTGTATTCACCACGTCTAGATGCATTGAGTTTCTGCCATGTGATTGGCTAATTAACAATTTGTGTTACCAAGCAAATGAACAGGTGTACCTAATAAAGTGGCCGGTGAGTGTAAGCAGCAAATCCTATTCCACATGCAGTACACTGAGAAGTGGATATAAGTGCTGTACCAGTCGATGGTTGGTACAAAAACTCATGCTTAATTACCTAATTTTAGTAAATCTGAGTAGTATTAAAATTAAAGGGACAGTACACTGTAAAATTGTTTTTCCATAAATGTATTTTAAATGACTTGTTATACCAACTGCAGAGTATAAAATATTTGAGAAGTTGCATTTTCGGGTTTATTTGTGTATCTGAAGTAGCTGGGTTTGTGCTTTGAAACCACAGCCTATTACAATGGGTTGAGCTTCAGGTAATATCAGATCTCATTATGTTATCACTTTTATGTACACAGACTTGCTTCCTTATCTTATATTTGTCTGGAACACCAAAGCTCAATACATAGAGAGAACAATGGAACATTATCATTTTATTACTTAACTATCATGCATCCCACTGAGAGTGTAATCTCTTCTGCTGGCTGTGTTTACTTAGGCTTGTCAATAGCCTATACGCCAGTATCAAAACTTTCAGTATAGGTTGGGAAACCACAAGCTAAATCAGCTATTTCAAATGCTGAAATATGAGTAAAGGAGCTACTTGCAACCAATTTAATACACTCTAGCAGGTAAAAAGGATCATTGGGAATAATTTAAAGGGGAGAAAGTTTTTGGGTGAACTGTCCCTTTAAATTCACTAATAGATTCACATTTTGCATATGAAATTAGTTACTATTTTTTATCTTGAGGCGTTATCAGAAATCTGAGTTTAATTTGGCCCATGGCCAATTCTGGTATTAGTGACCGTCCTTCATACAAAAAAAAAAAAGTTTCTGCGTCCCTGCTATAAACAAATAGACTGAAACGGTCTTATGTCTTTGATTGCAAGTGGGTAAAAAAAAAAAAGTAAATTTCTGTGAATTTTCAAAGTATTAATAAGCTTCTGGTAATCATATTACTGCTAATTCATATAATCCATTTAAATATCACACTGAAATATCAATCAGTCCTTAGGCAAATGGTTTTAGAACAGGTTTATTCTTCCTTATGACGTATAAAAAGACATGCACAAAATTGCTTTCTAGTATGCAGTTACTTTACAAAACTCGATGCAAAAAATAGAACCTTTTTGTTTCCATTAATAATTTAAATAACTGAGAACTATGGAGGGAGTAATATTTTTTTATCAACAAAGAAATGGTTTAGACTTGTACATAGTTATTGAAAAACATCTGAAATATAATTTCCATTTTTTTTCTCATGATTCTTATACCGGGAAATGTATATTGTTGCACCCTACTGACATTAACCAGAGAAAACTGCTCACAGATTCTATAGAACCCAATTCCTCTTGCATGGTTTAATTGTCGTCTGACTTCTCAGTTTAAAAGTTATTTATTAATGACCCAAAAACAGGTCATAGATGATCTTCAGAAACTTAAAATTCAGAAAGAGAAGCGAATATGAATTACAAAATAATTACATAAACCATTTATTCTTCATGCTTAGTCATCATATTGCCTTGCTGTTTCATGATCTTATCAGACTTCAACGTCTCTATGACATTCTCCCTTTTTGCAGTCACTTTTCGCATTCTTGTAGCCCTCTTTTTCGTACGTCGAATAAGATCTTCGCGCCCAAGGTCTATCATCTGTTCCTCCCAAGAACTCATTTCGTTTTCGTAACGTATCTTGTCATCTTCAGCAAGTTGAACATAAGTCTGCAGAAATATTCTTATTAAACATGTTTTTAAAGGAACATGCTAAAACAAAAAAAAGCTTTAATTTAGGTACAATAATACATAAATTACATTCTGTTATTAACCTCGAAAAATAGGGGTTAATTCACATACCTAAAGGACTGTTTGTTTCAATCAGGAGCGGCAGTGTGTTGTGGTTTTCAGACAGTGATTGGTGGCTATGTGCATATGCTGATTCTAATTGGCTCGCCGATCATCTGTTGATCAAGAGCTGCAACTTAATTTCAGGAATGCAAAGGGCTGGTCATAAGGAAGGGCAGGATTTTCAACCAGAACCCCAGTCTCAGCTTTATGTGCTTGTGCCAAGAATGTCCATTAATCTTGGTCTGTTTTTAATCTGTGGTTTTAGTAATCTATATTACAAAATAAATGGCTAATTTAGAGATAGTTTAGTAAAAACACAAAAAAAACAAAAAACAACTGATGTTTTAGATAGAGCAGGCAATTTTAAGCAACTTTCTAATTTACTCTTATTATCAATTTGTCTTCGTTCTCGTGGTATCTTTATTTTAAAAAGCTGGAATGTAAGCTTAGAAGCTGGCACATTTTTTGTTCAGAACCTGGGTAGCATTAGCTGATTGGTGTCTAAATGTAGCCATCCAATCAGCAAGCCAAAAATGGGCCGGCTTCTAAGCTTACATATTCCAGCTTTTAAAAATAAAGATACCAAGAGAACGAAGACAAATTGATAATAGGAATAAAATAGAAAGTTGCTTGAAATTCCCTGCTCTATCTGAATCATGGAAGTTTAATTTTAAAACTATACTATCCCTTTAAGATGAGATCCTGAAAGTGCGCTTTTACCCAAAGCTGTTGAAGCTCTGGCATATGCAAGTACCTTTCTTTTCGGCTATATTCTAATTTAATTTAACATTTTTACACTATGAATATTATTTTCTCTCTGTTCTTTTTGAGAAAACCTGGTTTGGATATCAACTTTGAATACCCAATTAGTGAAGATTTGGAAAATTAAATATAATAATTTTTACTACACAGGTTTTGATTTACATTGGTGTAGGTGGTTATTTATGCATTATTTTATTTGTTTTGTGTTATTTAATCCCTGTATTGTGATATATATATTTTTCATTTTCCTACAGTTACCCAAAAACTCTCTCTTCTTTAATTGATTCCCAATGATCCATTTTACATGCTGGAGTGTATTAAATTGTTTACAAATGGATCCTTAGCCTTTATATAGACACTTGAAATAGTTGATTTTGCCTGTAGTATCCCAACCTATACTGAAAGCTTCTATACCTAGGTATAGGGTATTGAGAAAACTATGTAACACAGCCAGCAGAAGAAATTACACTCACAGTGGGAGGTGGAAGAGAAAGCTCTGAAATATTAATTTTCAATTGTTCTTTTTAAGTATTGTACAGAGAGAGAGATAAAAAACAGAATTTATGCTTACCTGATAAATTACTTTCTCTTGCGGTGTATCCAGTCCACGGATTCATCCTTTACTTGTGGGATATTCTCATTCCCTACAGGAAGTAGCAAAGAGAGCACACAGCAAAGCTGTCCATATAGCTCCCCCTCTAGCTCCACCCCCCAGTCATTCGACCAAAGGTTAGGAAGAAAAAGGAGAAACCATAGGGTGCAGTGGTGACTGTAGTTTAAACAAAAACATTTTTACCTGACTTAAATGCCAGGGCGGGCTGTGGACTGGATACACCGCAAGAGAAAGTAATTGATCAGGTAAGCATAAATTCTGTTTTCTCTTGCAAGGTGTATCCAGTCCACGGATTCATCCTTTACTTGTGGGATACCAATACCAAAGCTTTAGGACACGGATGAAGGGAGGGAACAAGACAGGTACCTTAAACGGAAGGCACCACTGCTTGCAAAACCTCTCTCCCAAAAATAGCCTCCGAAGAAGCAAAAGTATAGAATTTGTAAAATTTGGCAAAAGTATGCAGTGAAGACCAAGTCGCTGCCTTACAAATCTGTTCAACAGAAGCCTCATTTTTGAAAGCCCATGTGGAAGCCACTGCTCTGGTAGAATGAGCAGTAATTCTTTCAGGAGGCTGCTGGCCAGCAGTCTCATAGGCCAAACGGATGATGCTTTTCAGCCAAAAGGAAAGAGAGGTAGCAGTCGCTTTCTGACCTCTCCTCTTACCAGAATAGATAACAAACAAGGAAGATGTTTGTCTGAAATCCTTAGTTGCTTGTAAGTAGAACTTTAAAGCACGAACTACATCAAGATTGTGTAATAGACGTTCCTTCTTCGAAGATGGATTAGGACACAGAGAAGGAACAACAATTTCCTGGTTAATATTCTTGTTAGAAACAACTTTAGGAAGAAAACCAGGCTTGGTACGCAAAACTACCTTATCTGCGTGGAACACCAGGTAAGGTGAATCACACTGTAAGGCAGATAATTCTGAAACTCTTCGAGCAGAAGAGATAGCTATCAAAAACAAAACTTTCCAAGATAACAACTTAATGTCTATGGAATGTAAAGGTTCAAACGGAACCCCTTGAAGAACTGAAAGAACTAGATTCAAACTCCATGGCGGAGCCACAGGTTTATAGACAGGCTTGATTCTGACTAAAGCCTGAGCAAACGCTTGAACGTCTGGTACCTCTGCCAGACGCTTGTGTAAAAGGATAGACAAAAGCAGATTTGTCCTTTTAAGGAACTAGCTGACAATCCTTTCTCCAGTCCTTCTTGGAGAAAGGACAATATCCTGGGAATCCTAATCTTACTCCATGAGTAACCCTTGGATTCACACCAACAAAGATATTTCCGCCATACCTTATGGTAGATTTTCCTGGTGACAGGCTTTCTAGCCTGAATCAGAGTATCTATAACTGACTCAGAGAAACCACGCTTTGATAGAATTAAGCGTTCAATCTCCAAGCAGTCAGATGTAGAGAAACTAAATTTGGATGCTTGAACGGACTCTGTATTAGAAGATCCGGCCTCATTGGCAGTGTCCATGGTGGGACAGGTGACATGTCCACTAGGTCTGCATACCAAGTCCTGCGTGGCCACGCAGGCGCTATCAGAATCACAGAAGCCTTCTCCTGCTTGATTCTGGCAACCAGACGCGGGAGGAGAGGTAACGGTGGAAAAACATAAGCCAGATTGAAGGACCAAGGCGCTGCTAGAGCATCTATCAATACCGCCTTGGGATCCCGGGACCTGGACCCGTAGAGAGGAAGTTTGGTGTTCTGACAGGACGCCATCAGATCCAACTCTGGGATGCCCCATAGCTGAGTCAGCTGGGCAAATACCTCCGGGTGGAGTTCCCACTCCCCCGGGTGAAAAGTCTGACGACTTAGAAAATCCGCCTCCCTGTTGTCTACTCCTGGGATGTGAATTGCTGAGAGATGGCAGGAGTGATCCTCCGCCCACCTGATTATTTTGGTTACTTCCGTCATCGCTAGGGAACTCTTTGTTCCCCCCTGATGATTGACGTAAGCTACAGTCGTGATGTTGTCTGACTGAAATCTGATGAATTTGGCCGCCGCTAGTTGAGGCCATGCCTGAAGAGTGTTGAATATCGCCCTCAGTTCCAGAATGTTTATCAGAAGAGAAGAGTTTCTTCCCGAGACCATAAGCCCTGAGCTTTCAGGGAGTCCCAGGCAGCACCCCAGCCTAACAGACTGGCGTCGGTCGTTACGATGATCCACTCTGGCCTGCGGAAACATATTCCTTGAGACAGGTGATCCTGAGACAACCACCAGAGAAGAGAATCTCTGGTCTCCTGGTCCAACTGAATTTGAGGAGACAAATCTGCATAATCCCCATTCCACTGTTTGAGCATGCATAGTTGCAGTGGTCTGAGGTGTATCCGAGCAAAAGGGACTATGTCCATTGCCGCAACCATTAGACCGATTGTCTCCATGCACTGAGCCACAGATGGCCGAGGAATGGAATAAAGAGCTTGGCAAGTAGTTAAGAGTTTTAGCTTTCTGACCTCCGTCAGAAATATTTTCATTTCTACCGAGTCTATCAGGGTTCCTAGGAATGGAACTCTTGTGAGGGGGGAGAGAGAACTCTTTTTGATGTTCACCTTCCACCCGTGAGACCTCAGAAAGGCCAATACAATCTCCGTGTTAGACTTGGTTCTTTGGAAAGTTGACGCCTGAATTAAGACGTCGTCTAGGTAAGGCGCCACTGATATGCCCCGCGGTCTTAGAACCGCCAGGAGGGACCCTAGCACCTTTGTGAAAATTCTGGTAGCAGTGGCCAACCCGAAAGGAAGAGCCACAAACTGAAAATGCTTGTCCAGAAAGGCGAACCTGAGAAACTGGTGATGATCTTTGTGGATAGGAATGTGCAGATACGCATCCTTTAGATCCACGGTAGTCCTATATTGACCCTCCTGGATCATTGGTAAGATTGTTCGAATGGTCTCCATCTTGAATGATGGGACTCTGAGGAATTTGTTTAGAATTCTGAGATCCAGGATTGGTCTGAAAGTTCCTTCTTTGTTTGGGAACCACAAACAGGTTTGAGTAAAACTCCAGTCCTTGTTCTGCAATCGGAACTGGGTGGATCATTCCCATTGTATGTAGATCTTCTACAAAGCGTAAAAACGCCTCTTTCTTTGTCTGATCTGTAGACAGACGAGAAATGTGGAACCTTCCCCTTGGAGGAGAGTCCTTGAATTCTAGAAGGTATCCCTGGGCTACAATCTCCAATGCCCAAGGATCGTGTACATCTCTTGCCCAGGCCTGAGCAAAGAGAGAGAGAGAGTCTGCCCCCTACTAGATCCGGTCCTGGATCGGGGGCTACCCCTTCATGCATTCTTGGTGGCAGCTGCAGGCTTTTTGGCCTGTTTACCCTTATTCCAGCCCTGGTAAGGTTTCCAGTTTGCCTTGGGCTGTGAAGGGTTACCCTCTTGCTTTGCAGCCGGAGAGGATGAAGCGGGGCCATTTCTGAAATTGCGAAAGGAACGAAAATTAGCTTTGTTCTTTGTTTTAAAGGCTTTGTCCTGAGGGAGAGCATGGCCTTTTCCCCCGGTGATATCTGAAATAATCTCTTTCAATTCAGGCCCGAATAGGGTCTTCCCTTTGAAAGGAATGTTCAAAAGCTTGGATTTAGACGACACATAGGCCGACCAGGACTTTAGCCATAGCGCCCTGCGCGCCAAAATGGCGAAACCTGAATTTTTCGCCGCTAACTTAGCTATTTGGAAAGTGGCGTCAGTGATAAAAGAATTAGCTAGCTTTAGAGCCTTAATTCTATCCATAATTTCCTCATATGAGGTCTCCGTCTGGAGCGAGTCTTCCAGCGCCTCAAACCAGAAAGCAGCTGCAGTAGTTACAGGAATAATGCAGGCAATAGGTTGGAGAAGAAAACCTTGTTGAACAAAAATTTTCTTAAGTAAACCCTCTAATTTTTTTATCCATAGGGTCTTTAAAAGCACAACTGTCTTCAATTGGTATGGTTGTGCGTTTAGCTAGTGTAGAAACAGCCCCCTCCACCTTAGGGACCGTCTGCCACGAGTCCTGCATGGGGTCAGGATATGGGAAACATTTTCTTAAAAACAGGAGGGGGGACAAAAGGGACACCTGGCCTATCCCACTCCCTAGTAACGATATCCGCAATCCTCTTAGGGACCGGAAACGCATCCGTGTAAACAGGGACCTCTAGGTACTTGTCCATTTTACACAATTTCTCTGGGATCACCAAAGGGTCACAGTCATCCAGAGTAGCTAATACCTCCTTAAGTAAAACACGGAGGTGTTCTAGTTTAAATTTAAAAGCCAATGTATCTGAATCTGTCTGGGGAGGAACCCATCCTGAATCAGAGACTTCTCCCTCAGACATCAAATCCCTCGCTCCCACTTCAGAGCGTTGTGAGGGTATATCGGATATGCTACCAAAGCGTCAGAATGCTCATAATCTGTTCTTAAAACGGAGCTATCACGCTTTGCAGGTAACACGAGCAGTTTAGATAAGAAGGCTGTAAGAGAATTATCCATGACTGCCGCCAAGTCTTGTAATGTAAAAGGGTTAGACGCACTAGAAGTACTAGACGTCGCTTGCGCGGGCGTAACTGGTTGTGACACTTGGGGAGAGGCAGACGGGCTACCCTCGTTACCTTCAGTCTGAGAATCATCTTGGGCCACATTCTTAAGTGCAACAATATGATCTTTAAAGTGTATAGACATATCAGTACAAGTGGGACACATTCTGAGAGGGGGTTCCACCATGGCTTCTAAACACATTGAACAAGGATTTTCCTTAGTGTCAGAGATGTTTAACAGACTAGTAGAGTACACAAACAGGCTTGGAATCACTTTAATCAAATAAACACAATTTGAAAAAAACGTTACTGTGCCTTTAAGAGATAAAACAAGCACACAATTTTACAAAACGGTGAAAAATGCAGCAAACTTTCTGAAATTTTCACAGTATGTAGCTAAAGCCTTAATAAGATTGCACCCCGAGTTTCAAGACAATTAACCCCTTAATTCCCAAACCGGAGCAGCCTAAAGCCAACACCTGGTTAAATCACTACAGCACCTTGCCACAGCCTTGCTGTGGCCCTACCTTCCCTTAGGGATCAGATTTGGGGGAATATAGCTTATTTTAGGCCCTCAAACATCAGCAGGACCCTCCATGTGAAACAGCATGAACTTATCTGCAATTCTAAGTGCGCATCTGAGGCAATTAGGCCCCTCCCACTCTACTCCGGAGCTGTGAGGCCTAGTAAATCACTCCTAAGTGACTAAAAACCAGCCATGTGGTAATAACCCCAGAAAAAAAAACCAAAAGGGCTTTCAAAGTGTCTTGCAAAACGATTTTTCCTTAGCCAAACAATCGATTGCCCTGAATAAGTGTCAACCAGTATATTAGCCCTATTATGTAAGCATTCAATTCCTTACTAAGTCTGTGAACATAGCTTACCCTCCCCTCATGGGGATCTTGTCAGTCTTCTAGCATTATCTCAGTCTTGTCTAGAAATAAATGACTGAACATACCTCATTGCAGTCAAGCCTGCAAACTGTTCCCCCCAACTGAAGTTTTCTGGTGGTACTCAGTCCTGTGTGGGAACAGCAGTGGATTTTAGTTACAACATGCTAAAATCATTTTCCTCTCAGCAGAAATCTTCATCACTTTTCTGCTAGAGAGTAAATAGTACAAACCGGTACCATTTAAAATAACAAACTTTTGATTGAAGATAATAAAACTACAATTCTAACACCACATTCACTTTACACTCCCGAGAGAGACCCTAGTGCTTAGAGCCAGCAAAGAGAATGACTGTGGGGTGGAGCTAGAGGGGGAGCTATATGGACAGCTTTGCTGTGTGCTCTCTTTGCTACTTCCTGTAGGGAATGAGAATATCCCACAAGTAAAGGATGAATCCGTGGACTGGATACACCTTGCAAGAGAAAAGGAAATCATTTGAGTGATAAGATGAGATTTGATCTGTCAGCAAGCCAAGCCTATTATGATGGTCTGTGGTTTCAAAGAGCAAATCGAGCTATTTATGTTGCAAAAAGAAACATAAATGAGCAATTTCTACTTGGCTAAATGTTCATGATTCAGATAGAGTATGTAATTGTAAACACCGTAAAAAGTATAAATATAAAAAAAATGTGCTTATTTTGTTAGTGGAAGTAAATTTTAGAGACACCTGCAAATACTGTGCATGTGCAAGTATTCACGGAATATGTGTATATGTATTTGTGATTGGCTGATGGCTGTCACATGATACAGTGAGAATGGAAATAGGCATAACTTTAAAATATGTCAGTCTGATATTCTATTGCATTGTCTTTTTTTTATTATGCATCTGTTAAAAATGTATTACTGTATTTACTGGTCCTTTAAGTGCAACAGAATTTCTTTTTGTTGGATGTATAATGTCAAATAAGAGTTTATATGGATTCAATATTTTGATTCTTTACTAAAAGTTTATCTATTTGAACATTTCATACAGACTCCTGTAAATCTACATGTTTTAAATAAAATGATGTTTATATCACAGTTCTCTTAAAGAGCTTTCAAAATCATGTATGGATGCTCTGTATCTATGTATGAAGTATGATATTAACACAACAAGGGTATTTACAGCTACTGGCAACTGTAAACATGCACAAAATAAATAAAATATGCTAATAATAATACCTGTTTTTGTGAATTGGGTAGAATTTTCCAATCATCTCGTAAGCTCTTCATCTTTGACTAAATGGAAAAAAAATAATATATATCTCAATTGCATTTGTAATATGATTTGGTAGCAATCTGCAATAAGGAAAATAACATCTTAAACCATATTTCTTTAATGAAACAAAAACTGATCTAACGCCATCTTTTTAGCATGAGTACACAAGCGTCAAAATATACACTATATGCTTTGAAGCAACTTGGGTGATATTTTTCCCCCAGAAATGTTATTGCAGCAAGAGAAAATTTGTAACTGTAAATGAACTGACAATGCATAAAAGTAGGGCTGAAACAACTAAGCGACTAAATCGATAATGACAATCGTCAGTCGATTAGTTGGGCTGCTTGCAGCACGCAGCGTGCATGTGTAGAGTGAGGAAGAAAGGAAGGCGCGCCGTGGAACAGTTCACTTCACTCGCACTGCGCTGTGGTAAGGTAGGTCTCCCCCCCCCCCGGTTATCTAACTTACATGCTTAATACACATGCAGGCTGCAGCATGTCAGATCGGTCCTGTAAGAGTGCGGCCGTTTGTTGGGAAGGGCAGGTTGAGAAGGGCTGTGTAGGTGGGGACATCAGTGACTTATCCTGCGCATCCAAGCCTTGTTAGATCACGCGCAGCACGCAGGGCGGCTCAGGAAGGTTATAGTGCTTGATAGCACTCGGCAGTGAGACTTGGGAGTGCTGCCAAGGTAAAGAGCTGTGTGAGGGAAAGGGACACGCTGTGTTAAAAGCTTAGGTCTCAACATAAGAAAAAGTTTGCAAACTTATGTGCTAACAGTGACCGGCATGTGCAGGTACCATATTTATTTATCTCTCAAAAATCTAACATGGTGCCTGCAGATGCGGTCACTAAGTTAGCACACAAGTTCGCAAACTTTTTCCTACGTTTAGGCCTAAGCTTTTATCACAGTGTGCGCCTTTCCCTCTCACAAAGCTATTTATCTTAGGGAGATAAAAACAGGCCATGTGTTGGGAAGGGCTGTGTGGGCAGGGGCATCAGGGACAGTAACCATTAATTTATTCCAGCGCTTAGAAGTCTTCTTAGGGCGTACTGGAAGTTACTTTTTTTGTTTAAAATAAAATAAATATATATTGAGCTTGGCTGAATGGATTGCAGATCCTGCAATATATTTTCTTAAAAAAAGGAAATTTATGCTTACCTGATAAATTTATTTCTTTTTCGATACGATGAGTCCACGGATTTCATCCTTACTTGTGGGATATCGCCTCCTGGTCAGCAGGAGGAGGCAAAGAGCACCACAGCAGAGCTGCATAAATAGCTCCTCCCTTCCCTCCCAACCCAGTCATTCGACCGAAGTTAGGAAGAGAAAGGAAAAGCCAAGGTGCAGAAGTGTCTGAAGTTTAACAAAAATTGAATAACCTATCTCATAGAACAGGGCGGGCCGTGGACTCATCGTATCGAAAAAGAAATACATTTATCAGGTAAGCATAAATTTCCTTTTCTTTTACAAGATACGATGAGTCCACGGATTTCATCCTTACTTGTGGGATACAATACCAAAGCTATAGTAAACGGATTAAAGGCTAGGGACAAGACAGGGAACCTAAACGGAAGGCACCACTGCTTGAAGAACTTTCCTCCCAAAAACAGCCTCAGCAGAGGCAAAAGTATCAAATTTGGAAAATTTGAAAAAAGTGTGAAGAGAGGACCAAGTTGCAGCCTTGCAAATCTGTTCAACAGAAGCATCATTTCTGAATGCCCACGAAGAAGCCACAGCCCTAGTGGAATAAGCCATAACCCTCTCAGGAGGGTGCTGCCCAGCAGTTTCATATGCAAGACGTATGATACTCTTCATCCACAAAGAAAGAAGAAGCCGTAGCTTTCTGCCCCTTACGTCTGCCAGAAAAAACTACAAACAAAGAAGAGGACTGATGAAAGTCCTTAGTCGTCTGAAGATAAAAATTCAGGGCCCAAACCACATCTAAATTGTGAAGAAGTCTCTCCTTCTGGGAAGAAGGATTAGAACACAAGGAAGGAACAACAATTTCTTGGTTAATGTTCCTATCCGAAATGACTTTAGGAAGAAAACTTAAATTTTGTTCTAAACACTACCTTATCTGAGTGGAAAATAAGGTATGGAGATTCGCATTGTAACGCCGAGAGTTCTGAGACTCTTCACGCAGAAGAAAGAGCAACCAGAAAAAGAACTTTCCATGATAGCAACTTGATATCTAAGGAAAACGGAGCCCCTTGAAGAACTTTGAGAACTAGAATAAGACTCCATGGAGGAGTAACTGGTTTGAACACAGGCCTGATTCTTACCAAGGCCTGACAAAAACATTGAACATCTGGTACACCTGCTAGACGTTTGTGAAACAAAAATGGATAGAGCCGAAATTTGACCCTTTAGGGAACTAGCAGATAAACCCTTCTCCAGACCTTCCTGGAGACAAGACAAAACTCTAGGAATCCTAACTCTACTCCAAGAGTAGCCCTTGGATTCACACCAATAAAAGTATCTATGCCAAATCTTATGGTAGATTTTTCTAGTTACAGGCTTAAGAGCCTGAATCAAGGTCTCTATGACCAGATCAGAGGACCCACGCTTGGATAAAATTAAGCGTTCAATCTCCGCGCAGACAGCTTCACAGAAGCTAGATTTGGAAGAAGGAAGGGACCCTGAATGAGAAGGTCCTTCCTCAACGGCAGTCTCCAAGGTGGTAGAGATGCCATCTCTATCAGGTCCGAATACCAAATTCTTGGAGGCCATGCCGGTGCTATGAGTATCCCCAACGCCCTCTCCTGTTTGAGTCGGGCAATTACCCGAGGAAGAAGTGCAAATGGAGTTAACAGGTATGCTAGATTGAAGTTCCAAGGAACCCGCCAGAGCGTCTATTAATTCCGCCTGGGGGTCCCTGGGTCTCGACCCGTATCTCAGAAGTTTGGCATTCCTTTGAGACTCAATCAGATCCAACTCCGGCTGTCCCCACTTGAGGATCAGTTTAGAAAACATCTCCGGATGGAGTTCCACTCCCCCAGATGGAACGTCAGTCTGCTCAAGAAATCCACCTCCCAACTGTCTACTCCCAGGAAGTGGATCGCTGACAGGCAACAAGAATGGGTCTCCGCCCATTGAATTATTTTGGATACTTCTGTCATCGCTAGGGAACTTCTTGTTCCCCCCTGATGATTGATGTAAGCCACAGAAGTTATATTGCCCGACTGGAACCCGATAAATTTGGCCGCGGCTAACCGAAGCCAGGCCAGAAGCGCATTGAGAATCGCTCTCAGTTCTAGAATGTTTATAGGGAGAACTGACTGACTGAATCCAAAGTCCCTGAGCCTTCAGGGAGTTCCAGACAGCTCCCCACCCCAGAAGGCTGGCGTCTGTTGTCACAATTTCCCAAGTCGGCCTGCGAAAACAGGTTCCCTGGGATAGACGTTCCAGAGACAACCACCACTGAAGAGAATCCCTTGTCTCCTGATGTAGAGTCATCAGAGGAGACAGGTCTGTATAATCCCTGTTCCATTGCCTGAGCATGCTTAGCTGTAGAGGTCTGAGATGGAACCGAGCAAAAGGGATGATATCCATTGTCGCCACCATCAGCCCAATTACCTCCATACATTGAGCCACCAAAGGCCCGGAGAGTGGACTGAAGGGCACGACAGGTATGTAACAACTTTGTTTTCCTGACCTCTGTCAGAAAAAGTTTCATCGACAGGGAATCTATTATGGTCCCTAGAAAGGTTACCCTTGTACTTGGAAAGAAGGAACTTTTTTCAGATTTATCTTCCACCCATGAGTACACAGGAAGGATAATACCAGGTTGGTATGGGATCTGGCTTGTTGAAATGATGGCGGTTGAATTAGAATGTTGTCCAGATACGGCGCCACTCCAATACCCTGCGGTTGAAGAACCGCCAGAAGAGTATTTTCTAAGAATGCAAACCTTAGACATTTGTAATGGTCCCTGTGAATAGGAACATATAGATATGCATCCTTTTAGGTCCACTGTGGTCATGAACTGACCTTCTTGAATCAGTGGTAGCATGGAACGTATAGTTTCCATCTTGAAAGACGGAACTCTTAGAAATTTGTTTAGACTCTTGAAGTCCAAGATTGGTCTGAAGGTTCCCTCTTTTTTGGGAACCACAAACCGATTTGAGTAAAAACCCAGACCCTATTCCTGTGCTGAAACGGGAATGATCACTCCCCTGACAGAGAGATTCTCTATGCAACGCAAGAACACCTCTCTTTTTATCTGGTCTGCAGATAATCTTGAAGGCAGGAACCTGCTGATAGGGGGAAATTTTTTGAATTCCAATTTGTACCCCTGGGACACTATTTCTAAAGCCCAGGGATCCTGAACATCCCGCACCCAAGCCTGAACAAAAAGGGATAGTCGGCCCCCTACCAGATCCGGCCTCGGATCAGGGGCATGCCCTCCATGCTGACTTAGTTCCAATTTCAGGCTTCTTGGCTTGCTTGGGCTTCCAAGAAGGGTTGGGCCTCCATGCAGGCTTAGGTTGTTCCTGCTTGGCGGAGGAAGAGGAAGCAATTCCTTTGTTATTACGAAAGGAACGAAAATTAGTCTGTCATCCTTTAAGTGTAATCTGAACAAGGTCTTACTCTTGTAAGGAACAGTAAGGAGCTTAGTCTTAGAAGACACATCCGCGGACCAAGGCTTTAGCCATAAGGCCCTGCTGGCTAGGACCGAAAAAAGGGAGTTTCTGACTGAAGCAACTCATTTAGATTGTCTAACCAGTAAGCCACCGCACCCGTGACGGTAATAATACAGGCAGTGGGTTGCATCAGAAGTCCCTGATGTACATAAAGTTTCTTAAGTATACCCTCTAATCTTTTATCCATAGGGTCTTTAAACAAACAGCTATTTTCTATGGGAATAGTGGTTCTCTTAGCCAGGGTGGAGATAGGGCCCTCCACCTTAGGAATAGCCTGCCAGATTTCTTTAAAAGTATCTTCTACTAGGAACATATTCTTAAACATAGGTGATGGAGAGAAAGGAATACCAGGCCTCTCCCATTCCTTAGTGAGTATTCCCGAAGTCCGCTTGGGAACTGGAAAAAACTCTGAAAAGGCAGGAATATCAACATACTTGTCCAACTTGTTGGTACCTGTAGAAGCCACAACTAGCATGTGACAACAGTATCTAGTGTAAGTAAAACCTCCCTTAATAGCATACAGAGGTGTTCCAGCTTAATCTAAAATTCACCACCTCTGATATCTACTTGAGGTATTGAATTCCCTGCATCTGAAATTTCCTCTTCAGATATACCTTCCCAACCTGAGGAGGAAGGCAATGAGGGTTTATCGGTAGCCTTTGCACCCTCACTTATAGATTGTCTAACCTTCCTTACGACTACCCTCTTGTAGGGGGGAAAAGGCCGACAACGCATCACTGATAGTAGATGACATAAGGGAAGCTATGTCTTTTAGAGTGATTGTGGGCGCTAAAGCAGGAGTACAGGACACTGATTGAGCGGGCGTAATAGATTGAGACGTATGGGGAGAAAGCTCTTTTGAGAAGTATCTATAGTAAAAGGCTTTGCTCAGTAAAAAGCAATTCTCTGCCGTTTTCAGCAATCTTAATGCATGAGGGACAAAAAGGGATTGGTGGTTCCACATTAGCATCAAGACATAAGGAGCAAATAGAGCTCTGCAAGTCTCCTGGGTCCATATTGAAGCACAATAAACACTGAAAACAAAAAAATATTTTAATCAAAAAGCGTTACTGTCACTTTAAATTTTAAAAACGTAACTTTTTTACTGCAATAAGAAAAAAAATGTTCAAAACAATGTGTTTTATACTCCAAAATGAAAAATAATGCACCCCTACACCTCAGCAGTCTTGCTGAGGCACCTACCTGACCCTCTGACCGCTATGATATGAACACTGTCACTCTGGATCGATAAGGGTTAAAAACGATGCAGCACAAAAACGTAACACTGTCCTAGAAACCTGCTTGTATATTTTAGTGAAGCAGTGATCCTGAGAGGAACTCCGTTAAAACCTTGTACTGCTAGGCTAGGCCAAAGGAAAAAAAACGGCAATAACTAGGCCACGCCCCTTTGTGGGCGTGTCTAACCATCTATCTCACATAGGAAAAAAGTTAAACATTAGCCATGTGGGAACCACCATTAAAGCTCGTCTCCCAGCCCCTGTAACATGCTGGCTCATACTCTCCCTCTGAGAGAATAATGTCCCAAGTGCTTATAATATAATGCTATAAGCTTACTGTGTAAATTCTTTATGAAGTGTAATAAAGTGCTCCATTTTTCTCAGATTAGGGGGAAAAAAAGCACTTACCTCATGTTGATGCCTGACAGCCAAGGCAGTTCAGCCAGTTTGAGGAGTTCCATCACTCCACATGGACCTCTGAAATTAATGAAATTCCTGATACAAGCTCCTCAGGATTTTCAAGGTTAGGGCAGCAATACTGTATGGGAGGCGCAGTGAGTTTAAGTATGTCTCACAAGTTCCCATTGCTTTAAAGCCACCAAAGCTCTTTCAACAGACTGAAATGGAACACAGCTATACCCTAGGACAAAGCAGTATTAACATATACTGCAAAATAAAATAATAAACTCTTGACTGAAGAATCTATAACTAACACCTCACTTTGCCTCTTCCCATCACTAACACAGGCAAAGAGAATGACTGGGTTGGGAGGGAAGGGAGGAGCTATTTATACAGCTCTGCTGTGGTGCTCTTTGCTTCCTCCTGCAGACCAGGAGGCGATATCCCACAAGAATGAAATCCGTGGACTCAACGTATCTTGAAAAAGAAAGTAATATTCCCTCCCTGGTAGTCTAGTGGGAATCATTTGGTCTGCACATTTGTCTGGTACACTACAGGGCAACCATACTAATTGCTACTCCAATTTCCAGCTCTCACAGAGACACCTACACAGAAATCATGTTCATTCCATTTTCTGTCCCACATCTGTTAGGTGAGAAAATCTCCCTGATTGAGCCAGATAATCATAATTGTTTTAAAGCACCAAATAAATTGCATTAAGGGGGAAATGTACTGTAAAAAGTAGTAGTTTCCCCATGTTTTTCCAATTACTAATACCAGCTGCAGAGTTTAAAATGCAAGGAAGGAAGATTATACATTAGGTTTCTATTTGTATATAGCAGTTCCTGTTAATTATACCCACAACCAAATAAAATGTGCTTAGCTTTTAGAGAGAGCGGACCAAGAGAGTCCTTATCTCATTTCTCACCATTTACTTGCAGAGACCAATACTTAGAGTAGAGAAAATCAGAAAATTGAAAAGGAACATTTTAGTACCTCTCTGTTTATGTTACAACCCCACTGGGAGCATAATCATGATTAAATCCCATGTAAACCTAAACTATTTTTAAAATAATATTGGGAAAAATAAGTCGTTTAGTTTTTGGTTTTCTGGAACTTGAAACAAGTCCACATCTGCTCCAATAATATTTTTATTTATTTTTTGTGTTTTTTTTTTTTTTAACCAATTAAATCGAAAAAAAAAAAAAAAATTGACCAAATAATCGATTATGAAAAATAATCATTAGTTGCAGTCCTACATAAAAGCATAAAAAAAAAAAATATGATGTGCTAATATATGATATTTAAAGCAGACCAAAATGGTGTTCAAAAGATGGAATTGAATGCTGCAGTCAAAGGGCTCGATTTATCAGCTCCGACTCCAGGTTCTCACAAGAGAACCTGCAGTCAGTATTTATCAAGCAGCGGTCATGAGACTGCTTCTTCCTAGCCTCTTCTCCATCTCTTAGGTGGAGAATTTCAATCTCCCCAGTTTCGTCCGACCAGGGAGATTGACAGCTCCTGCCTGCGTGTGATTGGCTGTGCGTGGTGTTGCACAAGAGTGCATAATAGTGCTCTTGTGCAATGCTGAATTCTGGCAGCAGGTTGCTGCCCGCCAGAGGCGAGCTGGGGCAGGCAGGGGCAAATATGTACGCCCCTGTCCGCCCTAGTTTGATAAATCAAGCCCAAACTGTCCAATACATTTAACAGGGCATGTTGTAATCACTCAGTCTTTCAAAATGAATTTGTCAAGGTTTTCATTTTCAAATAGATTGGAATGGCTTTGAATTACAAAACCTATAAGAAAAAAAAAAAAAGGAAATTTATGCTTACCTGCAGCAAAGAGCACCACAGCAAAGCTGTTAAATATCACCTCCCTTACCTCCCAACCAAGTCATTCGACTGAAGTAAAGGAGATAAAGGAAGTAACAAGGTGCAGAGGTGTCTGAAGTTTATAATAACTAACAACCTGTCTATCAAAACAGGGCGGGCCGTGGACTCATTGTGTCAAAAAAGAAATAAATTTATCAGGTAAGCATAAATTTCCTTTTCTTTTCAATGACACAATGGGATGATGTCCATTGCCGCCACCATCAGCCCGATTACCTCCATGCACTGAGCCACTGATGGCCAAGGGGTGGACTGTAGAGCTAGACAAGTATTGAAAATCTTTTGATTTCTTGACTTCTGTCAGAAAAATCTTCATTGATAGGGAATCTATTATTGTTCCTAAGAAAGATACCCTTGTGTTTGGAACCAAGGAGCTCTTTTCCAAATTTACCTTCCAACCGTGAGATCGCAGGAAGGATAACAAAATTTCCGTGTGGGATCTTGCTTGTTGTAAGGATGGCGCCTGGACCAGGATGTCATCCAGATAGGGCGCCACTGCAATGCCCTGTAAACTAAGCACCGCCAACAGCGATCCAAGAACCTTTGAGAAAATTCTGGGAGCTGTTGCAAGGCCGAAAGGAAGAGCCGCAAATTGGAAGCGTTTGTCTACAAAGGCAAACCTTAGAAACTTGTGATGATCCTTGTGAATAGGAACATGCAGGTAAGCGTCCTTTAAATCCACTGTTGTCATGAATTGACCCTCTTGGACCAAAGGAAGAATGGAACGAATAGTTTCCATCTTGAAGGAGCGTACTCTGAGGAATTTGTTTAGACTCTTGAGATCCAAAATTGGTCTGAAGGTTCCCTCTTTTTTGGGAACCACGAACAGATTGGAATAAAATCCCAGACCCTGTTCCTGTATCGGAACAGGAACTATCACTCCCAGGTCGGAGAGGTCTCTTACACAGTGTAATAACGCCTCTCTTTTTGTCTGGTCTACAGATAATCTTGAAAGCAGAAACCTGCCTCTGGGAGGAAAACTTTTGAACGCTAGTTTGTATCCTTGGGACACTATGTCTACAGCCCAAGCCTGAGCGAAGAAGGAAAGTATGCCCTCTACAAGATCCGGTCCCGGATCGGGGGCAGACCCTTCATGCTGTCTTAGATTCAATAGCAGGCTTCTTGGATTGTTTCCCCTTATTCCAAAACTGATTGGGTCTCCATGATGGTTTAGACTGTTCCTGTTTGGAAGCGGAAGAGGAAGAATTTCCCTTGAAATTTCTAAATGAGAAGATGACCCTTACCTCCCGTAATATCAAAATTTATTTCCGTCAAGCCAGGTGCAAACAAGGTCTTCCCCTTGTAAGGAATCGCTAAAAGCTTAGAGGATACATCCGCAGACCAAGGTTTTAACTATAAGGCTCTGCAAGCTAGAACCGAGAAACCTGAAATCTTTGCTCTCAGTATGATAACTTGAAGGGAAGCCTCCGTAATAAAGGAATTAGCCAATTTAAGAGCTTTTATCCTAATAGCATCAGACAACGCATCAAACCAATATGCTGCCGCACTGGTGACGGTAGCAATGCACACACCTGGCTGCCACTGTAAACCCTGGTGTGCATACATCTTTTTGAGTAACCCCTCTAATTTTTTTGTCCATAGGATCTTTAAAAGCACAACTATCCTCTATGGGTATAGAAGTTCTCTTAGCCAGAGTGGAAACCACTCCTTCCACCTTGGGGACTGTTTGCCAAGCCTCCTTGACAGAGTTGACTATGGGGAACATCTTTTAAAATATAGGAGATGGAGAAAAGGAGATACCCGGCCTCTCCCATTCCTTAGTAATGATCCCAGAAGCTCAGTCTGGAACCGGAAAGACATCTATCGAGGAAGGGAACTCTAAATATTTATTTGTTAAGCTTACTGGATTTCTTAGGATTAATAACGACCATGGAGTCGTTGTCGTCCAATGTAGCTAAAACTTCCTTAAGTAGTAGGAGGAGGTGTTATAGCTTAAACCTGAAAGATACCAATTCAGTATCAGTAAGAGGGATTACACTGTTAGAATCTGAAATTTCACCTTCAGATGCTACTACAGTATCCTCCTCCTCAGGCTTCTGGGAGGGGGCATCCGTAAAATAGCAAGAACTATATCAGAAACCTTGCTTACTGACTGTCTGATTTTCCTCTTACGCTTTCCCTGCAACATTGGAAAAGCGGAAAACGCATCTGAAACTGCAGAAGACATAAGAGAAGCGATGTCTTGTAAAGTAACCCCAGCAGGAGCTATAGAGGAAGCGCAGGGAACTGCATGTGAGGGCAGTAAAGTTTGGGACGCTTGAGGAGAAAGCTGCGGCATATATTGAGTATTGTCAGACTCCTGAACAGCATCCCCTATAGAAAATGATGGCTCAGCAAAAAGTCTCTCTATAGTTTAAAGTCCGCTCAATACATGAGGAACAGAAAGGAATTAGTGGTTCCACATTGGCATCAAAGCATAAAGAACAAGTGACAGCTTGCAAGGACTCTTGGTCCATCTTAACTCACAACTGATCACAAAAATAAATAATTTTTAAGCAAATTAGAACTGAACAAAAAAAGTTACCGTCTCTAAAAAATTTTAAAAAAACTTTAACTTTTTTCCTTTTGAACGTATGTAAATACAGTAATACAAATAAGCCCTGCAGATCACCTCTACACCTCAGCAGTACTCTGCTGAGGTGCCTAACTGTCTGAAGAAATCAACCCTCTCTGCTTAGACTGGAGCCGTTCCCACTAACAGTACCAGAACTCTGCAGTCGCTAGTTGGCACTCATCTAATTCACCAAAGATGCGCAGTTGAATATGCTAACAAGCGCTTCTTCCGACTAGATGCGCAGTAGAATTAGCTAACAAGCTTCTTCATCCAACTACCAGGAAGAGGAAGTAAGAAAGGGCGCGCAATGCGATCTCCTAGTACCGTCCATCGTGGGGGTCGCCAAATCCTGTCATCTCCCGGTCGTGCATATTATTAAAAATGCTGGGAGATGAGAACCACCATAAGTCTATGCTTTCTACATCCAGCCCCAGTGCCTGTTACTGTCCACATATGCCTCCTGACAACATAGGAGCTTTGTGCCATAAAGTGTCCCATATCCCATGAGTCTCTATTGTCCGTTGTTGTAATCAAGTGCATAACTTTTCTGAGTCCTTGTCCCCCAGATAAGTCATTTACCTCATAATCTGCCCGACAGTAGGGCAGCTCCCAGGTTTCAGAGGTCCTCTCCCTCACATGGACCTGTGACAAAAGAGAAAGGACTGAGTAAGATCCCTCAGTTTTTCAGAGTTAAGGCAGCGTCAGTATGGGAGGCGCAGTGAGAATTATGTCCCACCAGTTCCCATCGCTTAAAAGTCACCACTGCTCTACTAAAGAGACTGATATGGACAACAGCTACATCCTAGGACAAAGCAGCACAATCCTGTACTACTTTAAAAAATAATAAACTCTTGAAATAAGATCTTTTTCTAACACCTACTTTACCACCTCCTTGCTCTTAAAACGTAGGCAAAGAGAATGACTGGGTTGGGAGGGAAGGGAGGTGATATTTAACAGCTTTGCTGTGGTGCTCTTTGCTGCCTCCTGCTGGGCAAGAGTGATATTCCCAATAGTAATTAGATGATCTGTGGACTCACCGTGTCATTAAAAAGAAAAAAAAGCCATCTGAATTTTGATGGACTGGGATAAACAACATAATACTCAGCTGATGACAATATATTTAGTCAATTAACACCATTGAAGTTTTAAAAGTATAGGCAGTGCAAAATCTTACTCTATTTATTTAAATGTTTAATGATGAATTCATAGATTTACTTAATTAATAAACTACTAATTTAGATAAATTCTGTTACATTGAACTGAATTTTAAAAATTAGGCTGGTTTTGTTTCCATACAGTTTTTTTTTTTTTTTTTTTTTTTTTTTTTAATACTGACAAATCTATAAACTGTTGTACATGCTGGTGAAAATATTGAATATAATTGTGAAAACAACAAAATTGGTACATATTAGCGAAATAAATTGCAATATCTATTGGATTTAGGGAACAATGTGGATAAACAAGTATAGAAGTGCAAAGTACTGTCTTGATTCTGGAGAACAGGTGCCGCCAAACATTTTATAGAGTGGGTTGATCACCAATTTCTAGATTAGCAGCAGCCTTATTAAAATTATACTCATACTTATGCTAAACAGAACTCCTCGAATATAATAAAATTAATCAAATTTTTTGATTGGTAAAAAGTACCAAAGCTAAACTTTTTTCAATGCATGTCGCACAAGTTATCATGAATTTATGCAATTATTGTTGCATTGGAGAGCTTAAGTAATATTTGTAAACAACAGAAAATGTTATAATAATATTGCAAAGTATTACACTGCCCCCCTCCCAACTACTTCATAACGCACCCGGATGGCAAACTTTTCTGTGGACAAAACTGAAGATTACATTTAAAATCCTGGATTATAGCTATAAAATATTTGAATATAAAAAAAGAGAAAATTAACACATTTCTATTAGATAGATATATAGATTTATAGATAGATATATAGATTTATAGATAGATATATAGATTTATAGATAGATATATAGATTTATAGATAGATAGATTTATAGATAGATAGATAGATTTATAGATAGATAGATATATATATATAGATAGATAGATATATATATAGATATATAGATAGGAGATATATATATATATATATAAATAAATCATACAAAGAGAGAATCGCTCTACCAAGTACGAACAGCAGCTCATCAGCTAGTTCTATGGCGATTTACCACCCAGGAGCAGCCTCTTTTACACCAGTGTGCTTTTCACAGAGGAAAACTTTTCTGAAGTATATCATTCTGATCTCTTTGTATGGAAATTAATATGACCCTGGGGAAGTCTCCCTATAGGTGAAGGGGGAAATCAGACGTGGACTCCTTGACCAATGTGCTTAGAGGAATGTGGCTGCACCTCACTAACAAGGCCCATAGGAGGCCGAAATGATGGTTTGGGGTTGCCATGTTCCTTGTTCAGGAGAGAATTGCCTGGTATTTCGAGGCTGGACTGATCTTACTTGGCGAGATCAGACTGATATGCTTCAGAAAAGCACACTGGTCTAAAAAGAGGCTGTGTAAACATACTGCACCCAGATCTGGCTTTTTTGTTCGCCCCTTCCCTCTTCTACCCATTTCAGATTACACTGAGATCTCCATGGGGACACTCTGTTACAATTTTGGAATAAGGCTGCAAGAAAAGTGGATCTAATCCTCATCTATATAAAAGATTGACTTTCTTCTTTTGTTTTGGTTTTGCTTTACCCCAATACAATATAGAGGAGGACAGTGTTGACCTTTTCACTGCATGCTAAATAATAGATAAATTTTATTTGTATCCACAAACGTATTGTGACACAGTAACAATGTGGGTAATATTTGATGTAAATGGTCACTCTGTTAACAGTGTGGTAATTGTTTTCCCAACTTGTTGAGCGTTGATACTTTGAGTGCTTTCAATATATACATCTCCTGAGAAGAAATGCCTAATAGTAACATATTAGATAAATATTTGCTGAGCTTGATAAATACTACAAATAGTTGTATAAATGTTTGACACTTTTAACAACATTATTTCTTTCATTTCAGACCAACATCGGGTTTTTCATGCACTCAAAAATTATTAGAAATGTGAAATGTGCTGTATTTATTTAAGATGCAATACAATAACAGGATGTTGAATGCTATGATTCTGGGGAGAGCAAATGATTGACCGTGTAATTGCCTAGTGGTATGATTGCTAGAAACATGCTTGTATTTGGTATTAAAGTAATCAGAAAAATGACATATTATCCCATCTATAATTAAAATTGTAAATGATTAATACAAGGAAGTAAAGTAGTTTAAATAATCACTTTATAAGGATGTATTAAATTGTTAGCAATATTGATGATGAGATCTGCATTTGCGGTTGTTTGCTGCCCCCTAGGGGATTAAAACGAATTGACTGTTTAAAGCATATGCAAATCCAAATAACCAATCAATGCTCAGCTCTATTAAGGGCGGATCAGGGACAAGCAAAAGGGCCTATCAAAATCTTGTGGGAATGATTAAAGAAACGTGGGAGGAATTCTTTATTCTTGGATATAAAAGGTCCAGACCGTTTACTGCACAAAAGACAGACTAAAAGAAGCATTAACTTTTGGAGAGAAAATACATAGGCTTTGGTGCCAAGCATATTCTCTGCCATTTTTGGAGACACTTTTTTCTTGAACAAAGAAAGATTAACAATTCTTAAAGTCTATACCTGTGCACATTGTGAGTAAACCATCCATAGATGACCCACAAGAAACTCTGGAATATGAAACACTGATTTGCTTATTTGGGTAAAGTATGTAATTTGATATTTGAAAGCAAATACATTCATTATTGTTACAATCTAATTCCAGTTAGTAAATTTAAAAGGGCCCAATTTGTATTTTAAACTTGTGTTTCATAATCCTGCGTAGTCTAAAACTAATCATTAATGCTAAGTAATTTATCTTTGCAAACATATAAATATATTTTAGAATTTGTCTTAATTGTAGATAATTAAGAATTCATTTCAGCTCAGATAAATTGGCATAGGAGTTGGTTGTTTGCACAAATAATTTATACAATTTCTGATGTTTTAAATTTGAGTTATATAGGATCAATTGTGGCTAAGTAGCTTAATTATACTGGTCTAAATGTTAGTGGCTCATATCTTGGTATCTCATTGTGGTATTTTAATGCAATTCAATTGTGAATAAGGTTAATTCTAAAGGTAGATTTGATTTGCTTTGTAAAGAATATTGTAACAGTTTACGCTTTTATAGTTTGATTCATAATCTGGTTCCTATAAATATAATTCATTGGGTTTATAAATGTAACTAATATAAAGAATTTAGGAATTTACATTAATTTTAACTGTTTTGTATATGCATTTTATTGGGGGTTTGTTTTAAAGAATAATTATTAAATATATTGTATTATAACCCGGCCATATACTGACATACATACATACAGACACACACATACATATATATACACTGCACAATTAATAGCATGATGCAATTAATCACGATTTAAAATATGACACCATAGAAGTACGCAATTTTTAACCCCACCCTTTATGATGTGTATGAGGGTCTCGTTTAGGCTAGCCCTCTGCTGCCAAGTAAACCTGGTAAAAAAAAAATTAAAAAAAAGCAGCGCTGACTCGGGTTACTCAACTTCCAGACATGCCACTAACAGCGGTACGCACATGGAGGCCGTGTTGTCAGTGGCATGTCTGGAAGTTGTTTGAGGGTTTCTCTCACGCCTTACAATATTTTCTTTAATGGTCCGCTAATAGCCTAATCAGAGATGTACCCCCAGGCCTGCAGCAAAGATCTGTCCCCTTGGGTCAGTGTTTCCCAACCGCGGTCCTCAAGTACCCTCAACAGTCCTGGTTTTCATTATAGCTGAACTAGAGCACAGGTGAAATAATCAACTGATGGATGAGAGCAGGTTGGATACTGATCAAACACGACCAAGGAACAGCACCTGGGAATCCGAACAGGACACAGCAGACTCTTCATATGACATCAAATTGATTTAATAAGCACCCAAAATAACAGAGTACATCAAGGCAAAAGTGCAAGGTCAAACATGTTTCGTGGTAATCACATATACTTCATCAGTGACCTGTAACTAACAAATAAAGGCTATCTCCATATATACTCTCTATACCTACCCTCCCCCTTACTAATTAATTACCATTATCTCAAACACCTGAGAGACATAAGGTCTCTCACAAGTGAATAATAAAAAGGATGGGGAAAAAGGGGAAAAAGAGATACAAAATAAATTATGCAATAAAAATAGATGCATAATAACAATCTCCTACTTATTTCTTAAAACAAAGATCAGAAGATATATTTTGAATAGGAACAATTAATTTCAATACACATCTATATTGTGAGAATACTATAAGTGCTGATACAAAGTATGCATAGCACATGCATTAATAACATAATTGCTGATGTAAATATATCTAACACAATTTCTAAAAATAGATCTACAAGAAAACAAAAAATGTTTTTACTATGCTATACATATCATTGTGTGATATATAAAAATAGCATGAATGCTACATGTATACATATGCTATACAAACAGTTTAACATCCCAATCAGACTTCAAACCATTTGGCACCCGTGTATCCAAATGGAAAATCCAAAAGACCTCACGTTGTCTTAGGATTTCTTCCCTGTTCCCCCCCTCTGGGGTGTCTTGGAATAACTTGTATGCATTGGAATGTCAAAAGTGAGCTATCAGCATTGTGATAATGCAGGGAGATTGGAGTGGTTGACTCAGGGTCATCAATTGCTCTCAGATGTTCAAGAAATCGATCCTTTAGAGCTCGTGTAGTTAAACCCACGTACTGTTTATAGGACTCCTTGCAGGTCAAAAAGGTACACCACAAAACAAGAATTACACGTGGAATGTTGTCGCATTTGATAATTCTTACCAGTAACCTGTGAAGTAAATTCAGTGCCAAAAATGGCATATGAACAAGACTTACATCTCATGCTGTTGCATTTGTAAAAACCTGGCTTCAAAGAAAGCCAGTTGGGCTTTCTTTGCCCTGGTAGCATGGATGGAGATAACATGTTCCCTAAGGTTTTAGCTTTTCTAGACACAAAGCAGCAACCACTGTTCACAATCTCCCTAAGTCTATCATCAGTTTCCAGAATAGATAATGAATTTCTAATAATTCCACAAATTGTGTGGTATTAATTACTGTACGTGGTAATAAACTTAGGTCGATTTCTCATATCTTGTGACTTTTTTCTATGAATGAAAAGTGAACTTCTGTCCTGAAGGTCTACTTGTTTTTTAGTTTCCAACAAAGTTTCCTTATTGTATCCCCTATTTATAAACCTTTCTGTGAGTTCAGTGGCATGTGACTCATATTTATCTGTAATAGTACAGTTTCTCTTTATCCGCATGTACTGACTCTTGGGGATAGCATTTATAGTATGTCTGGGATGACAAGATTCTGCATTTAAAAAACAGTATTACCTGCCACTTCTTTCCTGTACAGTTCTACCTCAACTTGCTTATTGTTCACATTTGATTTCAATAAAACATCCAGATAGGCGATACAATCTTTGCTATGTGTATGGGTAAACACAAGATTAAGGTCATTCTCTTGTAGATGACTCATAAATGAAAGGGATCAGTTCCTCAGGACCCTTCCATACAAAGAGAAGGTCATCTATATAGTGGCCAAAAAGAGGATGTTCTCACGAAAAGGACTACTATCTCCAAAGACGCGGAAAAGCTCCCACCAGCCTAAATACAGGTTGGCATAAGAGGGAGCAAATTTTGCTCCCATAGCAGTTCCGCGCCTCTGGAGATAGTAGCCCTCCTCAAACATGAAAAAGTTATGTGTCAACAAAAAATCTATAGATCTTAAGATGAATTCTTTTAACATCTCACTATAATCAGAAAACCAATTTAAGAAAAACTCTATGGCCCTAATACCTTTGTCATGGGGTATGGAAGTGTACAGAGAGACAACATCAACGGATAAAAATGAAAAACCATCTTGCCACTCTAAAATTTCAATATGTCTAATGACATCACTGGTATCCCTGATGTAGCTTTTAAGATTTAAGACCAATGGCTGTAAGTAACAATCAATCAGCTCAGACAGTGGTTCAGTTAATGAACCTATCCCTGCCACTATTGGGCGACCAGGGGGATTTTTAAGACTCTTGTGTATTTTGGACAAGTAATGAAATACTGCCACTTTAGGATGTTTAACCATCAACAAAAAAAATCAACCTTTTTCTGTGTTATACCATTCTTGACAGCCCAGTCTACAATTAAAGATAGCTCTCTTTGATAGGCAAAAATAGGGTTGTAAGGTAATTTCTCATATACCTCGGTGTCTGACAACTGCCTATTGACTTCAGCAATATAATCAGCCCTATCTAGGACAACAATCTTGCCTTCCTTATCAGAGCCCCTGATTACCAAATCAGTGTTATTTCTCAAAGTTTGTAAAGCTAGGTACTCGTTTGGTGAGATTTTCACACTTATGATCAGACCAATCAATAGAACCATTAAGTTCCTTTAGCTGTAATTCTACAGATTTTTGGAAAACCTCAATAGCAATGGATCTTGTATGTACTGGATAAAAATCTGATTTAGCTTTTAGCTTGGTGTCATCCGTTTTAATAATAGATATATGACCACCAACAATATTCTCAGCATCCAGTGACACAAGATCCAGTTTGGCACATTTATCCAAAAAAATAAAAAATTAGTAGTTATGTCTGTAGAATTACCAGTTCCCTCTCTAGGAGTTGGTTGTTCAACATTCTGAAAATGTTTTTTGAGAACCAAAATGCTAAACAAACCTATTCAAGTCAACTATTGTGTTAAAGAGATTAAAATGAACAGTTGGAGCAAAGTTAAGACAAAGGGAAAGAAGACTAATTTGTGTATTGGTTAAATTATACCCAGACAAATTGACATTACTGTTTACTAAATATATTTCTTTGTCCGATTCGTTTTCTTCCTCTGGGGGTATCTGTGCATTCTGGTTTGTACACTTATCTGTGGGGTAATTAGTTCTCTTGTATCTGCGGCCCCCTCTACGTATTTTTTTCGTATAGGCTGAGGGGGCCTCTTCTTGTTTTTTGACTATGTGGTTATTAGTGAATCTTGTGTGTCCTCTCTAGTCTGTAGAACATAGGAGGTAGTGGTGGCTTGCTGTCTAGTTGTGTCTGTTGTTCCTTCTAAATCAGACGAATCATAGTCATATTCAGTGTCGGTATCACTGAATGCGACTTTCTTACCAGACTGAGGATTACCCTTTTTGTACTGTCTACCCCTCCTCCTATTTTCTGTAAAGGAAAACGTATAAACGTTATTATTTTGTTTTCTTGTAGATCTATTTTTAGAAATTGTGTTAGATATATTTACATCAGCAATTATGTTATTAATGCATGTACTATGCATGCTTTGTATCAGCACTTATAGTATTCTCACAATATAGATGTGTATTGAAATTAATTGTTCCTATTCAAAATATAGCTTCTGATCTTTGTTTTAAGAAATAAGTAGGAGATTGTTATTATGCATCTATTTTTATTGCATAACTTATTTTGTATTTCTTTTTATTATTTTTTCCACTTTTTCCCCATCCTTTTTATTATTCACTTGTGAGAGACCTTATGTCTCTCAGGTGTTTGAGATAATGGTAATTAATTAGTAAGGGGGAGGGTAGGTATAGAGAGTATATATGGAGATAGCCTTTATTTGTTAGTTACAGGTCACTGATGAAGTATATGTGATTACCACGAAACATGTTTGACCTTGCACTTTTGCCTTGATGTACTCTGTTATTTTGGGTGCTTATTAAATCAATTTGATGTCATATGAAGAGTCTGCTGTGTCCTGTTCGGATTCCCAGGTGCTGTTCCTTGGTCGTGTTTGATATTTGTGTCTGGCGTTGGTAGAGCGCCTTAGTGTGAACTAGCACCAGTGACGTCATCTTCCTGGGACCGTTCCCCCTTGGCGTGCAGCTGCGGTAGCATGAAGACGGCTGTGGTTTACAGATTGGGCTGAGTACCGCTGCGTGGGAGATGTTTCTTGGAGCGCTGCTCTCTGGTCGCTGTATGTTTGTGGATACTGATCAGCTGATTACTTCACCTGTGTACTGGTTCTGCTATAATGAAAACCAGGGCTGTTGGGGGTACTTGAGGACCACGGTTGGGAAACACTGCGCTTGGGTGATAAAGTAAAATAATCAGCAATCTCTAGCTACGTTTCACTTTCTCAGTTCAGCCCCTATAAATCGTTGGCATCCGCATGGCTTTTATGTAATTGACAGAAAGAGGGACACTGTGTTCTTGGTTCCATGTTTTGCCAACTCATCTGCCTCGAGAAAAAAAAACCAAAAAAAAAAACCAAAAAAAAAAACCATCTTCTAAACAGTCATACACTGAAAAAAAAATGCCATTCCTTTAATAAAAAAAGCTACCTCCCTTATTGACTACAAGCCGCCTCCTATTTGTTGACAAGACAATGACTTGTAACGCCCAGCTAAGCGCCTCAGTTTGGAGCTTTGTAACCCACCCTGGTAGTTGCTAGGTGAGCGGGACGAATGCGAAAGAATGTGGTACGCTATGTGCTTGTTATGTGAGTGTTGTTCAAAATACCAGGAATAATACAAAGCAGCATACATTATAGATCCACACTCACTGGACTTTTCAAAAACAGGTGCAAATTTATTGTGACATTTCGGGGAACAAATGGTTTGGACCCCCGAAACATCACAATAAATTTGCACCTGTTTTTGAAAAGTCCGGTGAGTGCGCATCCATTTCTCCATTTATAATACTTCTGTTCCCTGACACCCTGGCTGATAGTCTCAAAGTGTGAATGCTAATCCACCTACAATGTTTGAGATATAGATAGAGATTAGCTTGGATAATGCTTATTCACTGTAAATCTTGCTACCGTGCTCATAATTCTTAGATTTACGAAGCTGAGATAGAAACAGAGCCGTGTCTGTAAATGGAATATATCGGAATCACTCTGTGTTTATTTATGCGCTCCAGAGAGAATCTACCTGCTTTAATGTCAGGTTTAAACATATTTCAAAAGAACACTATAAAGCTCATTTCTTACATGTACTTAGAACCCCATACTAGGGATACCTGGAGTATTGTGCGGTGAAGATGTGTCAGTAGCCTAGGACACTATCCGTATCTATTGTAGGGAACCTCGCATCCTGCGTTCACGGGCAAACAGGGGGCGTGGTTAAGCCAGCGTGTAAACTACGTAGCGCTCAACAGTGTAACCAATAGCGGAGTAATATGGAAAACCTTGCAATTACCATTTAGCAATAAACAGCGTGTAGTAAAAAAGTGTATGCGAGATGCCAATAGCCAAAAATAGCCTTGCTCTACAGGGGCTTGTAATACCACATTAAATAGAACAGGCAATGACCTAGTTGTAAAGTACCTAATATTATGCGGATTCAACATATACCTAGTAAGTGGAATATAACTAGCCCCTAATATGTTTAGCCTACAAGCCACTAATTGGACCTTGAAATAAACGATTGTGCATAACCATCTATACAGCCCAATGTGTACAGGAGTGTACCTGGCTTGTACACGGATTGCTAGTGCCAACTACAATAGTTAGGGGGAGCAGCAAAGGTGACAATAGAGAGTATGTTGATAAAAAACTAGTAAATATTGTCTGAACTAACCCATAGATATACATCCATCTTATCCTATGGTCAGAACATCCCGTGTGCACCCTCTAGCCCCACTATGAGGACCTGTGGACCTCATCAAAGTAGGTCATAATGAATAGATGTAGACATACTGGAAAACACAGTCAGTAACACCCATAGGTAATATAGCAAAAATAGCAATAATGATGATTATGGCAATACTATGAAATTAGTCCTATTAGACCTGACTATTACGTATGCAATGTACCTGTACTATAAGTGTTGTATATACTTAATGTAGATAGCACTGTATAAGGGTTAATAATATTGTATAAACGTTTCTCCAAGGGACTATTACAGAAAACAGTGCCAATCAATACTAGCATTGAGACCTCTAGGGTATAACGTATCCAGTCTAAAAGTCCATCTAGACTATCTGCAACAGTTTCTTTTTCCTATCACCCCCTCGGGCTGGGACACACACACATGGTCTATCAATATAAACCTCAGATCTTTGACAGTATGCTTGGCTTCTAAAAAGTGGCGTGCAACGGGTTGCTTAGTCTTGTTAGTATCCAAAGATGCCCTTATTGCCCTCCGATGATTGGCCATTTTGTTCCTGTCATCATCATTACAAACATTATTGCTTTTTTTGCTTTATTACCTATGGGTCTTACTGACTGTGTTTTCCAGTATGTCTACATCTATTTATTATGACCTACTTTAATGAGGTCCACAGGTCCTCTTAGTGGGGCTAGAGGGTGCACACAGGATGATCTGACCATAGGATAAGATGGATGTATATCTATGGGTTAGTTCAGACAATATTTACTAGCTTTTTATCAACATTCTCTCTATTGTCGCCTTTGCTGCTCCCCCTAACTATTGTAGTTGGCACTAGCAATCAGTGTAAAAGCCAGGTACACTCCTTTATACATTGGGCTGTATAGATGGTTATGCACAATCGTTTATTTCAAAGTCCAATTAGTGGCATGTAGGGGCTAGTTATATTCCACTTACTAGGTATATGCTGAATCCACATAATAGGTACTTTACAACTAGGTCATTGCCTGTTCCATTTAATATGGTATTACAAGCCCATGTAGAGCAAGGCTATTTTTGGCTATTGGCATCTCGCATACACTTTTACTACACGCTGTTTATTGCGAAATGGTAATTGCAAGGTTTTCCCTATTACTCCGCTATTGGTTACACTGTTGAGCGCTACGTATTTTACACGCTGGCTTAACCATGCCCCCCCGTTTGCCCACGAACGCAGGATGCGAGGTTCCCTACAATAGATATGAATAGCGTGCTAGGCTACTGACACATCTTCACCGCACAAATAAAATGAGCTTTATAGTGCTCTTTTGAAATAGGTTTAAACCTGACGTTTAAGCAGGTAGATTCTCCCTGGAGCGCATAAACACAGAGTGATTCCAATATATTCCATTTACCGACACGACTCTGTCTCTATCTCAGCTTCGTAAATCTAAGAATTATGAGCTCGGTAGCAGCATATACAGTGAATAAGCATTAACCAAGCTAATCTAAATACAATAGAATCGATGTACATATGTATATATGTATTATGACAACTCACTGCTGGTATTGAAATACATTGTAGCGTAATGGCATATCATGAAATGAACATATGGCTAAAGGTTAATTAGCTAATTGATTGCAAAGGGTTCAGGTTCACTTGTTATTGGTGGTGCACTGAGGGGGAGGGGCTTATGTATGTCTTTATAATGTTTCATTGTTCACAATGTCTTTGTCTGAGGAAGGGGTGAAAGCCTCGAAACGTCACACAGTAAAGTTTATTGAAACTTTTAAATCCAGAGAGTGCATTTTCTTTATTCATTTATTGCATCCTTGATGCACCCTGGTCTGATTATTGCCGAGTCGGGAAGAGTTTGTGAGAGTGCTGCAATCTTCAAATTGTATATGTATAGATAGATATACACATACATACATACATACATACACACACACACACATATACACAGTGCTTTTTTGTAAAAGAAAAGGTTCCGGTTCTCATTGATTTTTGATTGATATTTTCTGCTTAGTAACTGAGTAAAGCAAAGGGACAATATTATTTACAATGTGTGATGCATTTTGCAGCCCCCACTAGTATTTACATGATAATTACAAATATGACCCCTTATGAGTCGGTGAGTACCCCCACAAAAAAAAAAAATGTATTTAAATATATATATATATATATATATATATATATATATATATATATATATATATATATATATATATATATATATATATATATATATATATATATATATGTGTGCGCGTGTGTTTTTTTCATTCAATATTTCATAAATGGTTTTCACATCACATAGACATAACTATTCAAATTCTGCTTTATCTCACTAATAATATTTGTAGTAGAGCACAGTTTGAAACCATCAGTTTAATTACTAAAATGGAGATTTAAACTCATGATCCAGTTATTGTACCTGCATTGAAATTCCGGTAGCTTCTTGGTAGTTTTCAGACATGAAAATGTTAAAAGCATTACGAGGTCTTTTTGGTCTTCCAAATACCGTCAACTCCTGTAGAGATAAAACAATGTTATTGAAGTCTCCCTTAAAGGGACACTACTCTACTTTTTTTTACTGTTTAAAAAGATAGATAACTCCTTTACTACTCATTGCCCAGCATTGCACAACCAACAGCATCATATTGATATATTTTACAACCTCTAAATATGTGCCAGTTTCTCAGCCCCTGCAGGTTGCCTCTTATCTCAGGGCATTTTATTAGCTTGTCACAGTCAGACAGTGCTAGTTCATGTGTGCCATATACAGGGTGGATTAAAAAAAAAAAGAAAAGATTTTTTTTAAATATTTAAAATCTGATTTTTATTTAAGTTGGAATGTTTCTATTTAAGGTACATTATAATTTAAAAGGTTATTCATCCTGATACATATATTTTTTTTTAATTATATAGCAAGATGTTGTATATTCATGGCTTCAAGAGAATAGAGAGACGCACTCACTGAGACAGAACAATAGCTAGAAAAACTTCCGTGCTTGTCCACAAGGCCAGTGCCACTCAGGGTGCAGTCTCTTTTTGCACACTATGCCTTTTCACAGAGAAAAAATATCCTGTAGCATATCAGTCTGATCCTGCCCAATGACAGTCCAGCACCGAAATACCAGGCAATTCTTCTCTGAACAAGACAAACAACAAACCCCAGACGTACGTTTCGGCCTCTCTTGGGCCTCGTCAGTGAGGTGCAGTTGCATATCTCTAGGGCATGTGTGCAAGGAGTCCAACGTCTGGTTTCCCCCTTTTACTCTTAGGGAGACCTAAGAGTAATTTACATAAAATCAAGAGAATAGAGAGACGCACTCACTGAGACAGAACAATAGCTAGAAAAACTTCCGTGCTTGTCCACAAGGCCAGTGCCACTCAGGGTGCAGTCTCTTTTTGCACACTATGCCTTTTCACAGAGAAAAAATATCCTGTAGCATATCAGTCTGATCCTGCCCAATGACAGTCCAGCACCGAAATACCAGGCAATTCTTCTCTGAACAAGACAAACAACAAACCCCAGACGTACGTTTCGGCCTCTCTTGGGCCTCGTCAGTCTGGGGTTGTTGTTTTCTCTTGTTCAGAGAAGAATTGCCTGGTATTTCGGCGCTGGACTGTCATTGGGCAGGATCAGACTGATATGCTACAGGATATTTTTCTCTGTGAAGGGGCATAGTGTGCTAAAAGAGTATGCACCCTGAGTGACACACTATAATAAAATGAACAGGCACGGAAGTTTTTCCAGCTTTTGTTCTGTCTCAGCTGAGTGCATCTCTCTCTCTCTTTTTATTTATGCAAATTGCTCTTGGGTCTCCCTAAGAGTAAAAGGGGAAACCTGACGTGGACTCCTTGCACACATGCCCTTAGAGAGATGCAACTGCACCTCACTGACGAGGCCCACAAAAGGCCGAAACGATCGTCTGGGGTTGTTGTTTTCTCTTGTTCAGAGAAGAATTGCCTGGTATTTCGGCGCTGGACTGTCATTGGGCAGGATCAGACTGATATGCTACAGGATATTTTTTCTCTGTGAAGGGGCATAGTGTGCTAAAAGAGTATGCACCCTGAGTGACACACTATAATAAAATGAACAGGCACGGAAGTTTTTCCAGCTTTTGTTCTGTCTCAGCTGAGTGCATCTCTCTCTCTCTTTTTATTTATGCAAATTGCTCTTGGGTCTCCCTAAGAGTAAAAGGGGAAACCTGACGTGGACTCCTTGCACACATGCCCTTAGAGAGATGCAACTGCACCTCACTGACGAGGCCCACAAAAGGCCGAAACGATCGTCTGGGGTTGTTGTTTTCTCTTGTTCAGAGAAGAATTGCCTGGTATTTCGGCGCTGGACTGTCATTGGGCAGGATCAGACTGATATGCTACAGGATATTTTTTCTCTGTGAAGGGGCATAGTGTGCTAAAAGAGTATGCACCCTGAGTGACACACTATAATAAAATGAACAGGCACGGAAGTTTTTCCAGCTTTTGTTCTGTCTCAGCTGAGTGCATCTCTCTCTCTCTTTTTATTTATGCAAATTGCTCTTGGGTCTCCCTAAGAGTAAAAGGGGAAACCTGACGTGGACTCCTTGCACACATGCCCTTAGAGAGATGCAACTGCACCTCACTGACGAGGCCCACAAAAGGCCGAAACGATCGTCTGGGGTTGTTGTTTTCTCTTGTTCAGAGAAGAATTGCCTGGTATTTCGGCGCTGGACTGTCATTGGGCAGGATCAGACTGATATGCTACAGGATATTTTTTCTCTGTGAAGGGGCATAGTGTGCTAAAAGAGTATGCACCCTGAGTGACACACTATAATAAAATGAACAGGCACGGAAGTTTTTCCAGCTTTTGTTCTGTCTCAGCTGAGTGCATCTCTCTCTCTCTTTTTATTTATGCAAATTGCTCTTGGGTCTCCCTAAGAGTAAAAGGGGAAACCTGACGTGGACTCCTTGCACACATGCCCTTAGAGAGATGCAACTGCACCTCACTGACGAGGCCCACAAAAGGCCGAAACGATCGTCTGGGGTTGTTGTTTTCTCTTGTTCAGAGAAGAATTGCCTGGTATTTCGGCGCTGGACTGTCATTGGGCAGGATCAGACTGATATGCTACAGGATATTTTTTCTCTGTGAAGGGGCATAGTGTGCTAAAAGAGTATGCACCCTGAGTGACACACTATAATAAAATGAACAGGCACGGAAGTTTTTCCAGCTTTTGTTCTGTCTCAGCTGAGTGCATCTCTCTCTCTCTTTTTATTTATGCAAATTGCTCTTGGGTCTCCCTAAGAGTAAAAGGGGAAACCTGACGTGGACTCCTTGCACACATGCCCTTAGAGAGATGCAACTGCACCTCACTGACGAGGCCCACAAAAGGCCGAAACGATCGTCTGGGGTTGTTGTTTTCTCTTGTTCAGAGAAGAATTGCCTGGTATTTCGGCGCTGGACTGTCATTGGGCAGGATCAGACTGATATGCTACAGGATATTTTTTCTCTGTGAAGGGGCATAGTGTGCTAAAAGAGTATGCACCCTGAGTGACACACTATAATAAAATGAACAGGCACGGAAGTTTTTCCAGCTTTTGTTCTGTCTCAGCTGAGTGCATCTCTCTCTCTCTTTTTATTTATGCAAATTGCTCTTGGGTCTCCCTAAGAGTAAAAGGGGAAACCTGACGTGGACTCCTTGCACACATGCCCTTAGAGAGATGCAACTGCACCTCACTGACGAGGCCCACAAAAGGCCGAAACGATCGTCTGGGGTTGTTGTTTTCTCTTGTTCAGAGAAGAATTGCCTGGTATTTCGGCGCTGGACTGTCATTGGGCAGGATCAGACTGATATGCTACAGGATATTTTTTCTCTGTGAAGGGGCATAGTGTGCTAAAAGAGTATGCACCCTGAGTGACACACTATAATAAAATGAACAGGCACGGAAGTTTTTCCAGCTTTTGTTCTGTCTCAGCTGAGTGCATCTCTCTCTCTCTTTTTATTTATGCAAATTGCTCTTGGGTCTCCCTAAGAGTAAAAGGGGAAACCTGACGTGGACTCCTTGCACACATGCCCTTAGAGAGATGCAACTGCACCTCACTGACGAGGCCCACAAAAGGCCGAAACGATCGTCTGGGGTTGTTGTTTTCTCTTGTTCAGAGAAGAATTGCCTGGTATTTCGGCGCTGGACTGTCATTGGGCAGGATCAGACTGATATGCTACAGGATATTTTTTCTCTGTGAAGGGGCATAGTGTGCTAAAAGAGTATGCACCCTGAGTGACACACTATAATAAAATGAACAGGACGGAAGTTTTTCCAGCTTTTGTTCTGTCTCAGCTGAGTGCATCTCTCTCTCTCTTTTTATTTATGCAAATTGCTCTTGGGTCTCCCTAAGAGTAAAAGGGGAAACCTGACGTGGACTCCTTGCACACATGCCCTTAGAGAGATGCAACTGCACCTCACTGACGAGGCCCACAAAAGGCCGAAACGATCGTCTGGGGTTGTTGTTTTCTCTTGTTCAGAGAAGAATTGCCTGGTATTTCGGCGCTGGACTGTCATTGGGCAGGATCAGACTGATATGCTACAGGATATTTTTTCTCTGTGAAGGGGCATAGTGTGCTAAAAGAGTATGCACCCTGAGTGACACACTATAATAAAATGAACAGGCACGGAAGTTTTTCCAGCTTTTGTTCTGTCTCAGCTGAGTGCATCTCTCTCTCTCTTTTTATTTATGCAAATTGCTCTTGGGTCTCCCTAAGAGTAAAAGGGGAAACCTGACGTGGACTCCTTGCACACATGCCCTTAGAGAGATGCAACTGCACCTCACTGACGAGGCCCACAAAAGGCCGAAACGATCGTCTGGGGTTGTTGTTTTCTCTTGTTCAGAGAAGAATTGCCTGGTATTTCGGCGCTGGACTGTCATTGGGCAGGATCAGACTGATATGCTACAGGATATTTTTTCTCTGTGAAGGGGCATAGTGTGCTAAAAGAGTATGCACCCTGAGTGACACACTATAATAAAATGAACAGGCACGGAAGTTTTTCCAGCTTTTGTTCTGTCTCAGCTGAGTGCATCTCTCTCTCTCTTTTTATTTATGCAAATTGCTCTTGGGTCTCCCTAAGAGTAAAAGGGGAAACCTGACGTGGACTCCTTGCACACATGCCCTTAGAGAGATGCAACTGCACCTCACTGACGAGGCCCACAAAAGGCCGAAACGATCGTCTGGGGTTGTTGTTTTCTCTTGTTCAGAGAAGAATTGCCTGGTATTTCGGCGCTGGACTGTCATTGGGCAGGATCAGACTGATATGCTACAGGATATTTTTTCTCTGTGAAGGGGCATAGTGTGCTAAAAGAGTATGCACCCTGAGTGACACACTATAATAAAATGAACAGGCACGGAAGTTTTTCCAGCTTTTGTTCTGTCTCAGCTGAGTGCATCTCTCTCTCTCTTTTTATTTATGCAAATTGCTCTTGGGTCTCCCTAAGAGTAAAAGGGGAAACCTGACGTGGACTCCTTGCACACATGCCCTTAGAGAGATGCAACTGCACCTCACTGACGAGGCCCACAAAAGGCCGAAACGATCGTCTGGGGTTGTTGTTTTCTCTTGTTCAGAGAAGAATTGCCTGGTATTTCGGCGCTGGACTGTCATTGGGCAGGATCAGACTGATATGCTACAGGATATTTTTTCTCTGTGAAGGGGCATAGTGTGCTAAAAGAGTATGCACCCTGAGTGACACACTATAATAAAATGAACAGGCACGGAAGTTTTTCCAGCTTTTGTTCTGTCTCAGCTGAGTGCATCTCTCTCTCTCTTTTTATTTATGCAAATTGCTCTTGGGTCTCCCTAAGAGTAAAAGGGGAAACCTGACGTGGACTCCTTGCACACATGCCCTTAGAGAGATGCAACTGCACCTCACTGACGAGGCCCACAAAAGGCCGAAACGATCGTCTGGGGTTGTTGTTTTCTCTTGTTCAGAGAAGAATTGCCTGGTATTTCGGCGCTGGACTGTCATTGGGCAGGATCAGACTGATATGCTACAGGATATTTTTTCTCTGTGAAGGGGCATAGTGTGCTAAAAGAGTATGCACCCTGAGTGACACACTATAATAAAATGAACAGGCACAGAAGTTTTTCCAGCTTTTGTTCTGTCTCAGCTGAGTGCATCTCTCTCTCTCTTTTTATTTATGCAAATTGCTCTTGGGTCTCCCTAAGAGTAAAAGGGGAAACCTGACGTGGACTCCTTGCACACATGCCCTTAGAGAGATGCAACTGCACCTCACTGACGAGGCCCACAAAAGGCCGAAACGATCGTCTGGGGTTGTTGTTTTCTCTTGTTCAGAGAAGAATTGCCTGGTATTTCGGCGCTGGACTGTCATTGGGCAGGATCAGACTGATATGCTACAGGATATTTTTTCTCTGTGAAGGGGCATAGTGTGCTAAAAGAGTATGCACCCTGAGTGACACACTATAATAAAATGAACAGGCACGGAAGTTTTTCCAGCTTTTGTTCTGTCTCAGCTGAGTGCATCTCTCTCTCTCTTTTTATGTATATTCATGGCTGTAATGAATAATTATTTTGGTAAATTAATTCCTTTAATCCATTCAGTGCGTCATGCTTCCAAAGAGGTTTCTGTGTGATTATTTTGGACAATTTTTCCATCTTGAAGATATTATATAGATGCCCATTCTACAAAGCAAATTTTTTATAAAACAGAGTTGAGAAATAGACCTTAAAAAGGGACATAATCATGTAAGAAGTGTCTGGGTTTCAGATAGAGCATATCATTTTCAGATTTACTTCTATTATCTAATTTGTTTCATTCTCTTGATATCCTTTGTTGAAGGAGAGCAATGCTCTACAGGGGCCTAGCTGAGCATATTGCGTGAGACAGTGATAAGCAGCTAGCTCAGAATAGTGCACTTTTCAACAATGGATACCAAGAAAACAAAGCAAATTAGAGAAGTAAAATGGAAAATTGTTTAAAATTGCATGTTCTTTCTGAATCATGAAAGTTGAATTTTGACTTTACTGTCCCTTTAATGCCATTGCTCCCCTGCAAATCTATGTACACAGAATCAACCCATAATAAGTTTCTAGAAGCTCACTGAATAGAGAAGATTGTTTGGAGTGGAATATATCTGCACAAGGACCTAAGTGTGAGGAGGGGGGCATGAATTAAAAAAAAATATATATAGTGTTATTGTTTAAATTAAATAAAACTTTTTAAATTGTTATTAAAGTAATGGTTATTTTTATTTAGTTAAATTAAATTATTTCAATTATTAAGGTAATCACTTTCTCCTTCCAATAAAGCACAGCTGAAAAGTTGATCAAATATGAAAGATTAACCTATTAAGCTGGAGATACTTCCCAATAATGTCATTCATTTCAATGATCTATCTATCTATGCATATCTAATGATATATAACTAAATCAGTAATGGTCTGATATAACTGGAAAAATAATCTGAAGTTATTCTAAAAATGAAAAACTATCATTTAAATCAAATCCACCCTGCACTCTAGTTAAAGGGACAGTCTAGTCAAAATTAAAAAAACTTTCATGATTCAGATAGGGAATGCAATTTTTAACAACTTTCCAATTCACGTTTACCATCAAATTTGCTTTGTTCTCTTGCTATTCTTTGTTGAAAGCTCAACTTAAGTAGGCTCATATGCTAATTTCTAAAACCTTAAAGGCCAACCCTTATTTCAATGCATTTGGCAGTTTTTCACAGCTAGAGGACGTAAGTTCATGTGTGCCATACAGGTAACATTGTGACCACGCCCATATATTTACAAGTGAGAAGGCACTGATTGGCTAAATGCAAATCTGTCAAAAGAACTGAAATAAGGGGGCAGTCTGCAAAGGCTTAGATACAATACTAATATTACCGTGTTGGTTATGGAAAACAGGGGAATGGGTAATAAAGGGATTATCTATCTTTTTAAACAACAACAACAACAATTCTGGAGTAGACTGTCCCTTTAACCGTTTATAACTGTCCTTAATTGGCCTTTGCAGAAAAAGAAACCTAAGTTACAATATGGCAGCAGCCACTGCTATATAGACATTAGAATGTTATTTTTTTTATATTTAAATAAACTAATGTGAATTTTACAAATACACATACATATTATTCACTGGCTAATATTTGCTTTGAAGACATCATTCTATCAATCAAGGGACATTTAACACTTTGAGATGGTAATGTAAAATAAGCTGTATATATAAAACAAAAATCTCTAATATACTTTCATTATTTATTTTGTCCCCTTTTCCTGTAATTCTATTCTGAAATTTTGAGTTTTTCAGCTGTTTGAAATGGAAGTGCAGAACACTGTTATATTCCACACAGCCATTGGCTGCACACTCTAGTGACCCATTTATAACCATCCCTAATTGGCCACAGCAAAGAAGGTAACCTAAGTTACAACATGGCAGCTCTCATTGTTTTATAGACACTAAAACTTTACTTATTTTGTCAATATTTAAAACAAGTAATGAAACTTGCAGGTCAGTAAATATCACTTTAAAGACCACTAGGGGGCTTCATTATCATAAAGATACCAGGTGAAACCGTGTTACAAGGAACAAAGAGCTACAGTCAAACATTCTATATCTATATCTCTCTCTAAGACGGATTGCTCATTTGTATCACTGTCACAACATCTACATTTAAAGATTACTCAACAAAATCCCTAACATTAGTGCCATAATATCAGCTGTAAATAAGAGGTTTTTAGACTCTCACATTCACTAAAATTAGACACTTTCAGAAAATACAATTACATGTATTAGGTAGTTTGTTTTACAGCAACTGGAAATAAGGCTACTCAGTGGAAATAAGGGGCCTAGCATCCTTTTGCACAGATGACAGAAGGAGATAGAGGGTCTTATAAAACATGTTTATGGTGTCTAGTGGTGCAGGTAATCTCCATGCCCCTTTCCAGCACAGTTCCCTGTAGTGATCACCTTCTAGTGGGAAGAAAGTTCACTCAAATATGAGATAAGTGACCTCTTATTTAAAAGAGGTGAGGCCGTGTTTATTCTAAAGGTTTCTGCTGCTTAGTGTTGCAGGTAATAACCAGTTTTAAAACAACCACCTGCACTTGAGAGCTATGTGACCCCTCGTCTGAAAGAGAAAACACCACTTTGTTAACCAATGTACCGCATGCCCCTATAAATGGTAAGAGACCCTGCGTCTGGCAGTGCATCTGCTTCTGAGTAGCTCCCTTTGCACACTGATGATGTCACATGCGTTGTCGAAGACAGCTGACTTAAGTATATAAAGAGTGGCTGATGATTACCGATCATAACTCCACAAGGTAAATAAGATCTACCTTTTAAAAGGATGAGAAAATCATCCTCATTGATGGGCACCGTTTAAGACGGCTATGTTATGCCTAAATCTGAAAACAAAAACAACAACATTTTTTTCTACAGAAAATTGAAAAATAAAATACATAAAACACATTTTACCCTTTTTTTCTTCATGCTTTTACTTTTGGCCATTCTTTGTCGTCTTTCTTCTCTTCGAATTTCCAACTGAGACGGCGTTAGGCTTTCTTTATATATTCTATATTCCTCCCGGAACTTTAGCTGTTCTGCACTTGCAGCTGTTACAAAGGGCTAAAAACAATAAAAATAAATATTTTCACCCAATATATATATAAAAAGATGAGAATAAGAGAGGACTAAATGGATATAGAGAGAGCGAGAGCGTGATACACACACATACACTACATATATATGCCACTCCCGATTGGCTGTGGCCGTCTCAAAAGCAGTAATGCTTTGAGCTTGAGATCATAACATTATGTATTTAAAGGGAGACTAAACGCAGTTCATGTAGATCCCTCTAATAATGGGGTGCTGCCATTAAGGAACCTAGGTTACTCTGGAGGTATCTGTCCAAACAGGTCAGCACTGGAATGTAGTGAAATACAGATTCCAACATGGCGGCAGTAATGATTAGAGAGAAGTGGGAAATAACCTCAATGCTATGCTTATAAAATATATTTAGTGTTTAACGGCCCTTTAACCCCAGGTGTTAACCACAACATTCAATTAAAGGACCACTAAATGCAGTAGAATTGCATAATTAACAAGTGCATAATAAAAAAGACAATGCAATAACACCTGCTCTGAATTTCAAAAAACAGATTTTTTTTTCCGAGCAAATTTACTTTTTCTTATTTGCTGGCCCCCGTATCATGTGACAGACATCAGCCAATCACAGAGTAGTATACATATACCTGGCGAGCTTGTTCCTCAGAAATTGTGCATATAAAAAGACAGTGCAAAAATAAAGAAAGTAAAAATTGTTAAGATTATTTTGACTTGAGTGTCCCTTTAAGAAAATGCTGGCTTAAGATTTAAATGTGTTAGAGCAGTGATAACCATCTTCCTAAAACGAGTGCCGCAGATCAATGCACAAGGTTTTAAATTTGGTTAGGTTGCAGGGTACCCTGTTGCTGCCCCTCCCCTCAAGAGCTCTTCTGAGTTGTGACCACTTTGCCACAAGTTCTTAAAGCACACATTTTCAATTCCACTTTGCCCCAGGAGCCATAAAAAACGAATGCAGTGGGCCACATATGGCCTGGTCCGCCAATTGGTCATCCTTCTAGTTAAGCATTTTATTCTTTCAAATGTCCCTTTAATCCATGTGATTATGTTCAGAGTAATTAAAAATGCAACGGTTATAATAAAATGTATATTTACACCCGAGTATTTTAACCGTTACTTACTTCTTTGATATATTGTGGAAGTTCTTTCCATTCCTGTGCAATTTTTCTAGTACGATCAACTTGTTTAATTTCTGTGAGAAAAGAAGTTTAAATATATATATGAAAACAAAGAATAATTTGTATTGTTGTAAATCACACACCATTAATTAGCAACAGCTCTAAATGTCAAAAATGCTATTTAAAAAAAAAACAAAAAAAAAACACAATTATTATTATATATATATATTTAATCTTTTTTTTTTTTAATTTGGGGGCCAAATAGCGGCATTAAATATATAAAAATGGTCCTAGATCAGTGATGCCAAACCTTGGTACTCCAGATGTTTCAGAAATGTAGCTCTGAAACATCTGAAGTGCCAAGGTTCATCATCACTGGCCTAGATCAATATCTAGGGTTGTTTACTATATTATTTTGTAGGTAAATAAATTATAGTTCTCTAGTACTTCAAGCAAGTTTTTATCTGAAATTTCCCGGTAGCGAAGGAGATAAAAAGGGACAGGAAAGTCAAAATTAAACCATCATTCAGACAAAACATGCAATTTTAAACAACTTACCAGTTTACCTCAATTATCAAATTAGCTTACTTCTCTTGGTATCCCTTTGTTGAAGCAATACACTACTGGGAGCTAGTTGCAACTAGTGAGTCAATGACAAGAGGCATATATGTGCAGCAACCAATCACCAGCTAGCTCCCAGTAGTGCACTACTTATCCTGAGCCTACCTAGGTATACTCTAAGGTATTCCAAGAGAAAAAAACAAATTTGACAATGGAAGTAAACTTGTAAGTTGTTTAACCTCTTAACGACAGACAGCTGTTTACTAGCGCAGCTTTGCTGATAGTGGAGAAACTGCGCTAGTACTGCATGCCTCACTACCGGAAACATGCAGATATAGCGTGATGTTGCGACATCGGCAAGACCTGCACTATAAACAGGCACTAATAAGAAGGCATATGAATGATGGCCATAGTTAAGGTGTTAAAATTTGCATGATCTGAATTATGAAAGTTTATGTTTGACTTTACTGTCCCTTTAATTTACACAGGATTAATTTGACATGGTTTCCCATCAGGAATGTATTAATTTTTTTTAAGCTGCCATGGCCTCCGATTAATCCGCTCCACCATATAGAGGCCCATGCAGGGGTCATGAATCCCACTAGAAAACAAAAGATCCTTAAAAAGGGACAGGAAAGTTAAAATTAAACTTGCATACTTTAGATAGAGCATGTAATTTGAAGACACTTATAAATTCACTTCTATTTTCAAATGTGCTTAGTTCTCTTGGTATCCCTTGTTGAAAAAGAATACCCACATATCCTACACTAGTGGAAGCTAGCTGCTGATTGGTGCCTGCACACATTTGAATCATGACTGGCTTACTAGATATGTTCAGATAGTTGCCAGTAGTAAAATGCTGCAAATTTCATAATAGAAGTAAAACATTTTTGGGGGGGTTGTCCCTTTAACCCCTTAGTGACCAGAACATTTTTTGATTTTCTTACCGTTAGGGACCAGGACTATTTTTACATTTCAGCGGTGTTTGTGTTTAGCTGTAATTTTCCTCTTACTCAATTACTGTACCCACACATTATATACGTTTTTTCTCGCCATTAAATGGAATTTCTAAAGATACCATTATTTTCATCATATCTTATAAATTACTATAAAAAAAAAATTATAAAATATAATGAAAAAAAAACACTTTTTCTAACTTTGACCCCCAAAATCTGTTACACATCTACAACCACCAAAAAACACCCATGCTAAATAGTTTCTAAAATTTGTCCTGAGTTTAGAAATACCCAATGTTTACATGTTCTTTGCAAGTTATAGGGCAATAAGTACAAGTAGCACTTTGCTATTTCCAAAGCATTTTTTTTCCAAATTAGCCTTAGATACATTGTAACACTGATATCTGTCAGGAATCCCTGAATAACCCTTCACATGTATATATACATTTTTTTTAGTAGACAACCCAAAGTATTGATCTAGGCCCATTTTGGTATAGTTAATGCCACAATTTCACTGCCAAATGCGATTAAAAAAAAAAAAATTGTTCACTTTTTCACAAACGTTAGTTTTCTCACTGAAATTATTTACAAACAGCTTGTGCAATTATGACACAAATGGTTGTAAATGCTTCTCTGTAATCCCCTTTGTTTAGAAATAGCAGACATATATGGCTTTGGCATTATTTTTTTTGGCAAACTGGGTACTGGCAGACAGCTACCAGTACCCAAGATGGCGGCAATTAGGTAGAGAAGGCGGAGGGTTAGAGAGCTTTATGGGAGGGATCAGGAAGGTCAGGGGCTAAGAGGGGATCCAACACTGCAGAATATAAATAAAAAATGCTTTCTGCCAGTACTTAAGATGGTGGTAACAATTGTGAGGTGGGGAGGGAAGAGAGCTGTTTGAGAAGGATCAGGGATGGGATGTGTCAGGTCAGAGGCTGATCTCTATACTAAAGTTAAAATTAAACCTACAAGCTACTTAATTAACCCCTTCACTGCTGGGCATAATACAAATGTGGTGTGCAGCGGCATTAGCGGCCTTCTAATTACGAATAACAAAGGTTTTTATTATATATACATACACACATTTTCTCTAGTGTAGCTGCCCCCTCAATAACTTGCCCCCTCCCAGATTCTTGCCCAGTATTTATTCCCCCCCCCTCCTCCTTCCCATACATTTACAATATATTTAGGCAAATGTGGCGCATGCACGCCGCACTCCCGTATGACCGGATCAGGAAATTGACCGACGATGGGCCGCCCACCCGCCTCCCTGCTACAGCTCCCACCCACCAACAATCGGCACCATCGATGACCGACGCAGAGAGGGCCACAGAGTGGCCCTCTGTGCATCAGTGGGTAAAAAAAAAGGGTATTGAAGTGATGCCTCAATATCGATGCATCACTGCAATACCCTGAAAGCATCTGGAAGAGATCACCATCGCTTCCAGCGATTGAAACCCCAGAGGACGTGTCAGGCACGTCCTTGGTCCTTAAGGGGTTAAATTGTAATAAAATGGATCAATATTTGTTAGACATAGGAGTGGGAAGGTTTAATGCCACAGGACTACCCCTTAAAGGGTAGTCACAAAACTCATTTTTCTTACATGATTCAGATTGAACATACAATTTTAAACAACTTCCCAATTTACTTCTATTATCATATTTTCTTTGCATTCTTATTTGTTGAAAAGCAGGGAGGTAATTTCGGGAGTGTGCACGTGTCTGCAGGACTAAAATGACAGCAGTTTTGCTACAATGTTACACATTAGCAAGGGCACTAGATGGTAGCACTATCTCCTGTCATGTAGTGCTCCAGACATGTGCACGCTATCTAGATATCTCTTCAACAAAGAATAACAAGGGAACAAAAATTTGATAATAGAAGTAAATTAAAAACCTTTTTTTTAGAAATGTATGCTCTATCTGAATCATGAAAGAAAAATTCTGGGTTTCATGTCCCTTTAAAATTTGCTCCCCATTCTAAATCCTGCTGCCCTAGGCACAAAATATGCTCATTTCCCATCAATGATCATTATTGTTGGTATAAAATAAAAACTGTGTTTACCCAAAAATACACAAAATATGTTTAAATAAAGCTTACAGTAATCTAAGCTCACCCAGAAAGTAATTCCCCCACTTTCTTGCTCACCTGGATGTTGTTTATGGAGTATCGGCATCTGTTTCACAAAAAAAACGGATGTAGGCAGAAAGCGGCCTCTTTGGGCAGCCATCGGGCTGTTTTTGGCTGTTAGAAAACCACCTTGAAGTTAAGCATTGCCAGGATGAAATGCTGCCTGCAAGGCTGTTACATCTACGTAAGGAATAAAAATACACATATGTAAAACACTACACACCAAATAGCCAGACACCGTAAAACAAATGACCAGATATTTAAAACTTTAGATAAGCATCCTAAAACAGACAAAATGATATTCTGATATGACTGTTTCTAAGCCTCAGCAGGCCGCCTCATATCTAAGTGCATTATTATATCAGCTTTTCACAGCCAGTTCATGTGTAACATATATATATATATATATATATATATATATATATATATATATATAAACATTGTGATCACTCTTGTGGAGTTATGCAGGAACCAGCACTAATTGGCTAAAATTCAAGTTTGTAAATAGCACTGAGATAAAGTGGTCAGTCTGCAGAGGCTTAGATACAAGGTAATCAGAGGTAAAAAAGTATATTTAAAGTGATGGTAAATTCTAACGTTTCAAAATATGGTAGGTTTTACCATCACTAAAATAAAAGCGACCTTCATTCATTGGTTTAAAAAAAGAACTGATGAATAGGTAACTATTTCTCTGCAGTTTAAGCGCTAACCTAAGCTCCTCCGGCCACCCGCAGCACAGCTCAGTTTTTTCAGTGAGGCGACGGTTTCCACCTCTTAGCTAACAGCCATGCTTGCCCTACGAGCATTATGCAGTAGGCTACCGATTATCTTTTTAACCCTTTGAGTGCTAAGCAATTTCCCACCTGTGTGCCAAGCTGGATTCAAGTTTTTTGTCTTTTAAATATATATTTTTTTTTACTTTTTTTTTTTTCCCCAGATCTCCAAGACATACATTAGAAAGGTTAGGTGATTACCTTTCCAACGGTGGGTCTTGGGGGTCTTTAGCTACTTAGATGCCTGAGATACGGGCTTCTAAGCAGCATGCCCCCATTTCAATATACTGTCCATTGTAATTTTTAAATAAAGTTGCGCAGTGACATCATCACGTCATTGTGCGTGACGCCACCATGCAAAACGTGAAGCCCTGGAGATGCCTGTCACTATACAAGCCAGATTGCCGGGGTGGGAGTCAGTGAGAGCCCCCAGATTGCCCTCAAGGCGGGTGAGTGCTAGTGACGGCTCTGAGCTGTCAGCACCTGACTGGGACAAATTACGACGGCTCAGAGCCGTCGTTAGCACTCAAAGAGTTAAACAATAAAAAAATTCAGGTAGACTGTCCATTACATTTTTTCATACAAAACATTTTAACAAACAACTTCCAGCGTTATTCTCAGGACCTTTTAATGGGTGCACCACCCAGATGATTTTACTATCCACACAGCTAAAATTTAAAACAATATTAAAAGGACACTAAATCCAAATTATTTCTTTAATGGTTCAGATAGTTGCTTAAAATTGCATGCGCTTTCTAATTTACTCATATTATCAATTTTTCTTCGTTCTCTTGCTACCTTTATTTAAAAAGCTGGAATGTAAATCTTAAAAGCTGTCCCATTTTTGGCTGAGAACCTGGGTTATGCTTGTTTATTGGTTTGCTAAATGTATCCACCAATAAGCAATCACTATGCATGGTTCTGAACCTAAAATTGTCTGGCTCCTAAGCTTTAAATTCCTGCTTTTTAAATAAAGATAGCAAGAGAACAAAGAAAAATTGATAGTAGGAGTAAATTAGAAAGTTGCTTAAAATTGCATGCTCTGTCTGAAACATTAAAGAAAAAATGTGGGTTTAGTATCCATTTAAGCTAAAATAAACTAGTAATACTTTTTTCAATATTTTATTGCACAAATTATTATTAAAGGGACACTGTACCCAAATATTTTCTTTTGTAATTCAGAAAGAGCATGCAATTTTAAGCAACTTTCTAATTTACTCCTATTGTCAATTTTTCTTCATTCTCTTGCTATCATTATTTGAAAAAGAAGGCATCTAAGCTTTTTTTTTGGTTTCAGTACTCTGGACAGCACTTTTTTATTGGTGGATGAATTTATCCACCAATCAGCAAGGACAACCCAGGTTGTTCACCAAAAATGGGCCGGCATCTAAACTTACATTCTTGCATTTCAAATAAAGATACCAAGAGAATGAAGAAAATTTGATAATAGGAGTAAATTAGAAAGTTGCTTAAAATGTCATGCTCAATCTGAATCACGAAATAAAAATTTTGGGTACAGTGTCCCTTTAAACTTATGATTCGGATAGAGCATGCAATTTTAAACAACTTTCCAATTTACTTCTGCTATGAAATTTGCTCCATTCTCGGTATCTTTTATTGAAGAGCAAAATTAGGTTGGCTCATAAGGGATCAGGAGTGTGCACGTCTTTAGCATTCTATGGCAGCGGTGTTTTGGAACATTATTTGTAGCTTTGTTATACAATGTTGCAAAACACTGCTGCCATAGAATGCTAAATACACGTGCACATTCCTGAGCCCTTATGAGCCTACCAAGGTTTACACTTCAATAAAAGATACCAAAAGAACAATGCAAATTTCATAACAGATGTAAATTGGATGCTCTATCCGAACTATAAAAGTTTAATTTTGACTTTGCTGTCCCTTTAAATACATTTAGGTTAAATTATACAATTAACTTGTGCTTTGGATAGCAGAATATTTTAGAATATTATGCACGCCCCCTTTGGTGTCCAGCTCATGGGGCCACGCAACGATTGGAGGAAGCCGGATTCGTCCTCGCTATGCTAACTACAGCAGGAAAAGCAGGCAGAGGATCGCCGGTCTGTTTTGCATAAAGAAAAGGTATTTACAAAAAGAAGCTTCATATGTAAAGTTTAATGAATGAAAGTGCCCCTGTTTTTAAGAGTATTTTTAGATACCGGGCACTTATTCATTAAACTTTACAATCACATTAAGCCTTGCTCCAGTTCTATTTCATTACTAGTACTGTACAATAAACAGACACAAGCAATAGTGTATTGGCTAGTGCTGTCTTGAATATAAAAGTACTTTGGGGGGGGGGGGGTTGTTTTGGAAGTGGGATTTACGATAAATAAAAAGATGTATTTTAGAAAGTGATAGAAAATTATTAAAGGGACACTGAACCCAAATTTTTACTTTCGGGATTCAGATAGAGCATGCAATTTTAAAGAGAAGGTCAATTTTCATGTGAAAGTGCCCGGGTTTAAAAAAAAAAAAAAAAAAACTATAAAAAAACAAGGGCACTTTCATTCATGAAAATTGACATTTCAGCCAATTTTTTAAAATATACTTTAAGCCGCTCCAGTGCTTCACCAGCCCGTCGCAAGCCTCTTCATACGTCAGCAATGACGATTCTGGCACCCTCCAATCACGGCTCCCCCCCCAGGGTAATCATTGACTGAGGCAACGCCGTGATTGGAGGAAGCCGGTTTCGTCATTGCTGTGTAAGTAAACCAGGAAGAAGCAGGCGGGGCATCGTTTCAGAACGGTGATCCGGCGTTTCAGAAGAAGGTGGTATTTTTAAAATACGTTTTTAATAGTTTTTTTAAAAAACGGGCACTTTCACATGAAAATTGACCTTCACTTTAAGCAACTTTCTAATTTACTCCTATTAGCAATTTCTTTGTTCTCTTGCCATCTTTATTTGAAAAAGAAGCCATCTAAGCTAAGGAGCCAGCCAATATTTGGTGCTGGACAGCACTTGTTTATTGGTGGGTGAATTTATCCACCAATCAGCAAGAACAACACAGGTTGTTCACCAAAAATGGGCCGGTATCTAAACTTGCATTCTTGCTTTTTAAATAAAGATACCAAGAGAATGAAGAAAATTTGATAATAGGAGTAAATTAGAAAGTTGCTTAAAATTGCATGCTCTATCTGAATCACGAAAGAAAAAATGTGGGTTCAGCGTCCCTTTAATATAGGGTTTTAAACCGTGATTAACCTCCGCAATTTAAGAATCGCAAGAGTCCGCGGTTTTTTGGAACAAAATATTTTTTGCGGCCCCACGGCACCCACCCCTCCTTCATCTGCCTGTGCGGCTATGTTCTACTTCTGACAGTTTTAAATCAGAGCGTTGCCGCAGGTTACGACGGCAATGTTCTGAAACATTTCCTGCTGAGCGGGAAAGAAGGAACTGCCTGAGTCAAGTATTGTACAGTATCAGTACTAGCAGGACATCTCTGTCATTTACAATGGTTGCAGGTTAATTTGCGAGTGGTCTTATATTTAGGCAAAACTTTTTCCAACCCAAAAAAAAAAAACAGTTTTGAACAGGTAAGAAATAATTGCATTAGTTTTCTATTTATATTCTAAGCAGTGAGCACTGAATTAAAAATGCTATAGTTGCATGAGCAGGGTAGTTTAAAATAGGGACTGATTTAATGTGTTTGTATTCAGACATCCTGCCATAATTTAGTTGCAATGAACTGAATTCCTATCATGTATAGACCCTCAAAAGATTATATTTGAACAGCTGTTTCTTAGTCACTTTTATTATATTTGTTAAATAGGGTAAAAGGAAATAACCATTTAATCCCAAAATTGGAAGAATATGCATATTGTCCGGAAAGAACCCCATCAAATGGACTTTAAAGGAAAATCTTCTATGCCTATGAGAAAACATTATAAAGGGATTTTTGTAGGTTAAATTATAGCGGATTATTTTGAAACTAACAGGAAGCACAGGTTTGTGCACAACTAGTCTGTGCGAAAGTAACGCTGGCTGATAAAACTGCCACAGCTCCATTGGTAGCCAGGGATATGCCCCCACAAGCATAAAGTTAAAAAGTTTTTGGGGGTTTTTGCGTTTTTTCAGAACAGGAAAATTCTTTAAAAAAAAAACAAAAAACAATTTAACAAAGTTCTGTTTTAGATGCGACAGAGGTAATAAAAATTGATTTAATTACCTTTTATTAGACTGCAAAACAAAAAGTTTCCCTGATAATTGAGTTGAGTGTAGATAATCATCATAGTATGAGCAATTAAAGGAGTAGTACTAGCGTCCAATAACTTTAAAGTGTTTTTAATTATTTTTATTTATTAACTTCTGTGACGCATAACATTTGATTCCATTGCATTCCCTGATAATTGAGTTGAGTGATCATCAATCATAGAGTGTATTGGCCATTGAAAAACAAGTACATTAAGACTCTGTAGTATTAAATAAAATTTTAACTGAAAAAGTAAGGCGTTTGTCATTTTTAATAAAATCGCAAACTGCGTATTTTTGGGTCGAAAAACGTAATTTTTTTTTTTTTTTTTCAAAATCGCACAGCCCTACTAGGTAGGCATCTGAAGCACTACATGGCAGGAAATAGCGATGCCATCTAGTGTTCTTGCAAATGGATAATATGCCTACAAAACTGCTACCATAAAGTGCTCCAGAAATGGGCAGGCTCCTAAGCATACATCGCTGCTTTCCAACAAAACATACCAAGAGAACAAAGAAAAATTGATAATAGAATTAAATTAGAAATTTGTTTAAAATGGCATGCTCTATCTGAATCATGAAAGAAAAAGCTTGGGATTCATATCCATTTAATCCTCACTAGTTGGTTCTTTTTCTCGCACCATAGGTAAGTGAAAAGTGTAAAAATCTAAATGGACATTTTAAATAAAGCTTTAAGTAAAATATATTGCATGGTGTTTGATCTCAGTGCAAGACTACAATCTTTATCTAAATGGATATTTTAAATAAAGCTTTAAATAAAATAAATATATTGCATGGTGTTTGATCTCAGTGCAAGACTACAATCTTTATGTGCAATAAATACAGAGCTGTGATTTTTCTGCCAAGGTCCAAAGTCTAAATGAAAACTCTTATATTTTTATTTTGCTATTGTGTGATATTAGAGATAAACGTTTCCATAGCACAACTGAACAATTACTGTCCCCAGTACCCAATGTCCCCATAGCACAATTACTGTCCCCAGGACCCAGTCTCCATAGCAGAATTTAATAATTATTGTCCCCAGGACCCAAAGACTCGATAGCAGAATTTAATAATTACTGTCCTCTGGACGCAGAGTCTCCATAGCAGAATAACTACAGTCACATTTTAAGGTTATTCCATAAATACTTAGTAGATTCCCAACAGATTTTTGGAATGTGCCGTTATGATTTATAGTAAAACACGTGCTATATTGTTGTATTATACATAAAAAACACAAGGCTGGTGTGATATTATTCAGTGCTCGATAGGCCTGAGAGCAGAGCATGTGTCCCAGTGACCCTAACAGGTGCCCAGGACAGGCTCTAGGAAACCGAATACTGAATATCCCTGCCCAGAGCTCCCCTCCCGTGCAGCCACCTTATTGTCTGCGTGGCCTTCAGCTCCACTACAGCCTTGACAAACACCCCGATACCCCGGGACAGCAGCGAGACCATGGTAAAGAATCAAACCAACTGCAGCACTATGTTCAGGTCCCGCTCCGTCTGACAGTCCAACCCATTGCATGCCGGGAAGTCTCAAGACGTCACTTCCGTTGGGAGCAATGCAGCTATTGGTAATAATTTATCTACTTTAGCATATGGCTGTGTTGTTTTTGGTACATAGTAGCACGTGACACCGTTCAGGGTCATTTTATTTTCCTGTGTCAGTTGGTGATGATGTTTGTATTAGAGCTATCGTGAGGGTTATCTTCATACAGAACTGTTGTGACCTTGCTAAATCGTATAAAGCAAGCAATATGGTTTATCGTAATCAGTAGTCCCAACACTATCCAAACACGATTTTGGTATAATACCTTCAATAACCAAACTATTCAATGATGTGTTCTGCTAAATTGCTTTGTATCTGATTCAATTCGAGGTAAAAAAAAAACAACTCAAAACAATATATAAAAAAGACTAGAAATGAGTTAAAGGGACAAAATAGTTCAAAATGACGTGGTCTAATTCATTAGAACATATAATCCTGCACCACTCTGTGTAATCCCTGCAAATGGGTTAAACACACAGTAGAAGTACCGCACAGAGCACTGTTGGTACTGATCTGAAACCCATATTATTTAGATGTGTAACTAATGCTGCTGATTGGATTGGCATCAGTCTCTGCACAGGGCCAGGATCTGTTGTGTATTTAACCCCTTTGTGAGCTTTAAAAACACAGTGTATGGTCAAATGAATTAGAGAACTTAATTTTTCAACTATTATGGCCCTTTAAGGAACATTAAATTGTTGGGTACAACTACAGTAGCAGGATTATTACTCGTCATCCTGTAATTTTTCCTCAGGTCCCTGCAGCTCTCTTCAAAGCGGTTCTATTTTAAGGGGAAAAAAAAGTGTAAGGGCGCTAAAAAATCTAAAAGTATCAGTGAATCACAATAAGTGTTTATAGATGAAGGTATCAGTGAATAACACTAAGTGTTTATAGGTAAAAGTGTCCAAATGTTTATTAATCAGTGAATAAGAATATAATCAGTGTAAAGGTATAATAAAACATATATTTATTGCAGATATATAAAGTGCAAAAATCTGTGTAAATATTAGCTAAGATACATAGAAATGTTATTACCAAAGGTAGCAATACACAAGGGGACGTCTCCCCAGTAAATATACACAATCTAAAATAACAGATAAATTAACAAGAGATATATAATATTAAATATTAAAAGAATCTGGATATATGGTACTCAAAAATCAACTTAAAAGAGATCTGACATGTAATATCAACCACAAATAGATCATGCCAAGAGGCTAAAAAATGCTAATAAATCTGTATTGGACCACAGATATTATCAGTACGGAAATCTCCACAGTAGCGTTAATATAATCAAAAGTTCATAAAGCTACAGTTCAAATTGTGTTAAAAGATTGTGATGATTCAAAAGTTCCTAATTAATAGCGAGGAGCTCCTCTGGCAAATAGAGGTGGATTTTCCACTATATAGGCAATCAGAAACCATTAGGCAGTTAACGGCACAATTGTAGATGGTTCCGAAACAGGAAGTTTACCACACAAAGTACTTGTTACCTTTGGATTCTATGTCTCTGTAGCGCTGACCGTTCTGAAATCTGATGATGTTATAAGCAAAAATGATACATATTACCTTGAAATCCTTGTATATCTGTAGAGCAGTTTCAAAGTAGCAACTGTTAGTCTTGCACATCAAACTCGAGTTCAACGCACGTGACTTAACGTCTGACGTCACCGGTGACACTCGGGGGGCTCGTTCCTCCTTGCGACTCAGAAAAAGTTTGACAATATCCTTATGGTCACTGAGGATAAGCGTCTTGCCTCCAGTAGAGGGTGGATATATGCGCTGATGCCTGCACTTAGTGCTATGCACGCAGGCGATGGAAATCTTTGTAGAATTGAAAAATAAATACCCAGGGTTATAAAACTCCAATATAGAGTTGCTCCAATGATAGATAGTCACAACATTCAACGCGTTTCGCTCTATTACAGAGCTTTATCAGAGTTCCATCACCTTCTGTAAGGTGTTAAAATAGCAGAATGGCTACATTTAGACACCAATCAGCAAGCGCTACCCAGGTGCTAAACCAAAACTGGGCCAGCTCTTAAAGGGACACTGAACCCAATTTTTTTCTTTCATGATTCAGATAGAGCATGCAATTTTAAGCAACAAGGGATACTAAGAGAACGAAGCACATTTGAAAATAGAAGTGAATTTAAAAGTGTCTTAAAATGACCTGCTCTATCTGAATCATGCAAGTTTAATTTTGACTTTCCTATCCCTTTAAGTAATAGTAACTGTGATGCAGGGTACCATATATCTGATGTTCTTACCTTCAGGGCTCTTTTGACTTTGCCCACTTACCAAAAGTCCCCAAAACACATATTTAGTTCTGCATTTTCCTGGGACCACAAAATCAAATATATATATATATATGTGTATATATATATATATATATATATATATATATACAGTATATATATATATATATATATATATATATATAATTGCAATGAAGGAAAGCACTCACAGGACTTCTTACTTGTGGGTTAACCAAACAGGCAACTTTACTTGAATCAACGTTTTGAGATTCAAACTGACCCCTTCCTCAGAATTCTGAGGAAGGGGTCAGTTTGAACCTCATAACGTCAATTCAAGTAAAGTTGCCTGTTTGGTTAACCCACAAGTAAGAAGTCCTGTGAGTGCTTTCTTTCATTGCAATTGTTTGGTACATGTTAGCACCCAGGCAGATGTCACAGGAGGCTGGATTCACTATAAGAGGGATTATATATATATATTTATACCCTGTATATATTTTTTAGGTTTAGTGACTACCTGTTATAAATATATTGGGGCCTATCTATCAAGCTCCGAAAGGAGCTTGATGGCCCATGTTTCTGGCTAGTCTTCAGACTCACCAGAAACAGCAGTTATGAAGCAGCGGTCTAAAGACCACTGCTCCATAACCCTGTCCGCCTGCTCTGAGCAGGCGGACAGGAATCGCCACAATTCAACCCGATCGAGTACGATCGGGTTGATTGACACCTCCCTGCTGGCGGCCGATTGGCCGCGAGTCTGCAGGGGGCGGCGTTGCACTCTTGTGAGCTGCTGGTGCAATGCTGAATACGGAGAGCGTATTGCTCTCCGCATTCAGCGAGGTCTGGCGGACCTGATCCACACTGTCGGATCAGGTCCGCAAGAACTTTGTTAAATAGTGGCCATTGTGTTATTTGTGCACATTCCTTAACGATATTTGAGTGTATACAATCTATTTCTTAAATTAGTCTGAGCATAATTTATTTCCTATAGGTGAGTAGTAATTTCAGAATCTCTAGCCCCTATGTAATATCATGCTTATACAGTTGTACATCAGATACATGTAATAAACATGTCATTTACTCTAAACACAATTCGTCAACCATCTTATATTCAGCATATTGGCTCAATCCTTATAAATATAGTTATTACACATATCAGTCATTTCATAGTTGGTATACTGTGCTGGGCATCAGATGGTTATCCTATACTTATATATAATTGGTACATTTATACAGTACTGATGTATATTAAAGTGAAAGTCAACCATAGCGTTTTTGAAACTCACCTTTTACTTTTAGCCTGCTTTTTAAGGCATACTTCCCTTTATGCCATAGCATCGCCGCATTACAAAGCTTTTACGCTTAGCTAGGGGTAGTACAGTGATTCAGACCAATCCCAGAACAGCTTTTTCGTGGTTATTGCCACTCATCAGCTGGGAGTAGGTTGAATCACTGCTTGGTAAAGTGATTCAACCTACTCCCAGCTGATGAGTGGCAATAACCACAAAACAGCTGTCCTGGGATTGGTCTGAATCACTGTACTAACCCTAGCTAAGCGTAAAAGCTGTGTAATGCGGCGATGCTATGGCATAAAGGGAAGTCTGCCTTAAAAAGCAGGCTAAAAGTAAAAAGGTGAGTCATTGTGAACCTCATTTGCATATCTTACCCAGAATCCTTTGCTGCATTCGAAAACAGTGTAATCAGAGAGTTTCTGTGGGAAAAGCAAGTCTTCTGACTTGTCTAGATTTGTAAATAGTTTACACAATGAGTTATTTTCTCTACATTTTGTATTTAGTGGAGGATTTTAAACTCACTTTTCGCCTATAAACTATATATAAGTGCTTACAAATCAATTGTGGCACCCATGGGGTTAAAGGTTCTTTAAACGTGTGTGCCCCTCTCTTACCTGTACTGAGGCCACTTTGACAAATCCCCCAACAGCTGCTTAATTCCTGCATGTTCATGCTGTTCACATTTTAGTAAAGACAAATAGGTGGGGCCGTGATAGTTTAGGCACTGGCGGACCAAACCTTTATCCATACTGAGTAACAAATATTGTTAAAAAGCAGATCGTCCACCATAGAGCTGCAAAGATGACCATGAGCAACGCACGCAGGTTCAAACTCATGTAGTTAGGTGGTATACTATTGGGCAATGAGAGCGCAAAGCTGATTGGATGAAATATATGGGTTCGTTGCTGTCGCTTTCTGGCTGTTTAATGTAACTTGGTTTTTGCGTTGCCATTTTTTATACGGGCTGACTATTTTACTATCACCAATTATAAACAGAAGATGGAGAGGGAGGAGCCCGGGACATTGAGAAGATGGCCCGGGACACGGGACATACCTCCTGATTCCGGGGCTGTCCCGGTCATACCGGGGCGGGTGGCAACCCTATACGGAATGCAAGTCAATAGATAATAAATAAAAAGTCATGTGATCAGGGGGCTGTCAGAAGATGCTTAGATACAAGGTAATCACAGAGGTAAAAAGTATATTAATATAACTGTGTTGGTTATGCAAAACTGGGGAATGGGTAATAAAGGGATTATCTATCTTTTAAAATAATACAAATTATATTGTAGGCTGTCCAATTAATTATAAATTCATTAGTAGATTATAATCTTTGGAGGCAGTGTGAGATTCTCTGAAGCTAACATTTTACAATTTGAGCTAATGAATTTCCTTACAAAAAATCATATCATATATGGATGATATTTCAGTTTTCTCCCACAAATTATCTAACAGTCTGGGGACATTTTATAGTAGTAAAACTAAATTAATAAATATGTGTATTATTCTTAATAGGAATCTTATTCTTAGGGCCTGGAAAGTTGAAAAAAAACCTTCAATATATAAAGTTAATAATACAATATATGATCAACTGACTATTAAATTATATGATACACAATTTGTTGACAAAAAATATAACTAGCTTTCTTTTGAAGTGGGGATGTTATATAATATCATTATCAAATAATTTGCGTAATCAAATATTAAGGCCTTTTGAGGCTTCCTAAGCAATAATTGAATGAAAAACAAGGAATGTTAATTCAAATCTGGAATCATAGGGAAATAGAAGAGAGGAGGGGGAGAGAGGAGGAAGCCCCCCTTTTTTTTACTAATCATAAAGGTATAAGGAATTTATATAATTGGTTGTACAATAATTACATAAGTATGTTTGTTAGTGTCATTTTTGTTTTTCATTTTCTGCTATGTTTCACATTTATGTGTTTATATCAGATTGATATTGTTAAAATGTAAATAAATTATAGAAGCAGTGTGTCCCTTAACCCCTTCCCGCCTCTAGGACGTTCTATGCCGCATGGAATGTCCTAACCCATCTGCTGTCCTGAAATCTTAGCCGCTTCCTATATGGGATCATAGGCTGAGGGGCGTGCCTAGCATCATAGCCCCCTTACCTGATCCCATCATTGAAATCACACGATCACATGAACATGATTTAAATTTGTACTCATTTGTTTACATCGGAACTTTGTTCCGATGTAGACAAATTAGTCATGACAGTAAGGGGTTAAAAAGGAAAGAAAAGGAGAAAAGAATATGCCAACTCAGTTTAGCTTAGCTTAATTGGTTTTGTTTAGTTTAGAATACTTGAATTTAAAAATGAAAGAAGAAATAGGGGTAAAGTGAGAAAGGGAGAAGAGGAGGAAGGAAGAGAAAAGTGAAAGAAAATGAGAAGGAAAGGAAGAAGGAAAAAAAAAGAGTAGTGATAAAAAGAAAAACCCCAGCAGTGTGTATACATACTTTAGAGGTGATAGCTCTTTTTCCTATTGAAGAAGTTGGAAGACGCTACTAATAGAACTCATAATGTACTATCATTTTTTGATTATGTATGTTGTCCATTCTTTGATCTTTATTTTCTTTTCCATGTTGTCCTGCTTGATGACTTCTTATTGTACTTTTGTATATAATGTTGGTGATAAATAAATAATAATAAAAAATATATATATTGCTTAGATTCCGGAACTTGATTTTAAAACTTGTAACATTTACCATCACTTTAAAGTGATGGTAAATCCTAGCGTTTCACAAACTATTGGAACAAATTTTTACCATTGGAACAAATAAAGGGGACTTTCAGTCATGAAAATACTTCATGCTATGTCATACTTCATGCTGAAAGCTCCTTTATTTGTTTGCAACGTTCCCGCAATGAGCTGCTAAGGCAGCCCACTGCATAACTCTATTTGGCTGAGAGGTGACGTGTCCACCTCTTAGCCAAAAGCTGTGCGGGGAAATCCGGCTTGGCACCAGCTTGCACCAGATTTCACACACGAAAATTGGCTATGAGGTGGAAACATTACCTCTCAGCCAAATAGCGTTCTGCTGTGGGCTGCCTTAGCACCTCAGTGCGGTGAACGCTGCAAACAAATAAAGGAGCTTTCCCAAACGCTAGGTTTTACCATTACTTTAAAGCACTGGTTTTCAAACCTGTCCTCATGCCTCCCTAACAGGCCACATTTTGAGATTATCTGAACTGGAGCACAGGTGAAATAATCAGCTGATTAGTAAACATGGTTATTTTTCCTGATCTCTTTCAAGGTTATCCAGAAAACCTGGACAGTTGGGGAGGCCTGAGGACAGGTTTGAAAACCAGTGCTTTAAAGTGATGGTAGAACCTAGAGTTTGTAACGTTTCTTAGTGTACTGAACAGTATATACAATTAGCCTTGAAAACAGGGGCACTTTCATTGCTGAACTTTTTTTAAGACCCTTTATTTGTAAAATCTTTACCATTTTGTGATGGTAAACATTGAGCCGTTCCTCCGCCCGCCCCTCGTACTTAATTTTGCTGAATGATGACAACTAAGGCTTCTTCCAATCATTGCATGCCCCACATGGCATCCAGCTCGTGGGGCACGCAATGATTGGAAGAAGCAAGATTCATAATTGCAGAGCTAAATGAAGTACGAGTTGCAGGCAGAGGAACAACACAATGTTTACCCTCATAAAATGGAACATATTTTACAATTAAACGCCTAGATTGCGAGTTTTGTGGTAAGAGGGGTGCATTGCTAACTTGCAGTTTATTCTCACCGCTCACTTACCTGCAGCGCTGGTATTATGGGTTTTTATCAACCCGGCGTTAACAGGCAAGAAGTGAGCGTAGAGCAAAATAGCGCTCCACACTGCACTCCAATACCAGTGCTGCTTAAGTCAGCGGTTAGCTGGTTGTACGTGCTCCTCCACGATTTCCCCATAGACATCAATGGGGAGAGCCGGATGAGAAAAGGTCTAACACCTGGAATAAAGCAGCGTAAAGCTCAGTAACGCAGCCCCATTGATTCCTATGGGGAAACACATTTTATGTTTACACCTAACACCCTAACATGAACCCGAGTCTAAAAACCCCTAATCTTACACTTATTAACCCCTAATCTGCCGCCCCCGACATCACCGACACCTACATTTTACTGATTAACCCCCAATCTGCCGCTCCGGACATCACCGCCACCTACATTATACTTATTAACCCCTAATCTGCTGCCCCAACATCGCCGACACCTACATTATATTTATTAACCCCTAATCTGCCACCCCTAACATCGCCGCCACCTACCTACATTTATTAACCCCTAATCTGCCGTCCCCAATGTCGCCGCCACTATTATAAATTTATTAACCCCTAAACCTAAGTCTAACCCTAACACCCCCTAACTTAAATATAATTTAAATAAATCTAAATAAAATCTACTATCATTAACTAAATTATTCCTATTTAAAACTAAATACCTATAAAATAAACCCTAAGCTTGCTACAATATAACTAATAGTTACATTGTATCTATCTTAGGGTTTATTTTTATTTTACAGGCAAGTTTGTATTTATTTTAACTAGGTAGAATAGTTACTAAATAGTTATTAACTATTTAATAACTACCTAGCTAAAATAAATACAAATTGACCTGTAAAATAAAACCTAACTAAGTTACACTAAAACCTAACCTTACACTACAATTAAATAACTTACCTAAATTAAATACAATTAAATAAATTAAATACAATTAGCTAAATTACAAACAAACAAATTACAGAAAATAAAAAACAAATTACAAGATATTTAAACTAATTACACCTAATCTAAGAGCCCTATCAAAATAAAAAAAAAACCCAAAATAAAAAAAAAACCCTAGCTTAAACTAAACTATCAATAGCCCTTAAAAGGGCCTTTTGTGGGGCATTGCCCCAAAGAAATCAACTCTTTTACCTGAAAAAGAAATACAAACAACCCCCGCAACAGTAAAACCCACCACCCACACAACCAACCCCCCAAATAAAACCCTAACTAAAAAAACCTAAGCTCCCCATTGCCCTGAAAAGGGCATTTGGATGGGCATTGCCCTTAAAAGGTCATTTAGCTCTACTGCTGCCCAAAGCCCTAACCTAAAAATAAAACCCACCCAATACACCCTTAAAAAATCCTAACACTAACCCCCGAAGATTCACTTACCAGGAGAAGTCTTCATCCAAGCGGCAAGATGTCCTCAACGAAGCCAGCAGAAGTGGTCTTCCAGACGGGCAGAAGTGGTCCTCCAAACAGCATCTTCTATCTTCATCCTTCAGATGCGGAGCGGCTCCATCTTCAAGACATCTGGCGCAGAGCATCTTCTTCTTCCGACGTCTTCTTGCTGAATGAAGGTACCTTTAAGTGACGTCATCCAAGATGGCGTCCCTTAGATTCCGATTGGTTGATAGAATTCTATCAGCCAATCGGAATTAAGATTGAAAAAATCCTATTGGCTGATGCAATCAGCCAATAGGATTTAGTTTGCATTCTATTGGCTGTTCAGCCAATAGGATTTTTTCAACCTTAATTCCGATTGGCTGATATAATTCTATTAGCCAATAGGAATCTAAGGGACGCCCATCTTAGATGACGTCACTTAAAGGTACCTTAATTCAGCAAGAAGACGTCGGAAGAAGAGGATGATCCACGCTGGATGTCTTGAAGATGGAGCCGCTCCATTTGGAAGGATGAAGATAGAAGATGCATACTGGGTGAAGACTTCTGCCCGTCTGGAGGACCACTTCTGCCGGCTTCGTTGAGGACATCTTGCCGTTTGGATGAAGACTTCTCCCAGTAAGTTAATCTTCAGGGGATTAGTGTTAGGATTTTTTAAGGGTGTATTGGGTGGGTTTTATTTTTAGGTTAGTTCTTTGGGCAGCAATAGAGCTAAATGGCCTTTTAAGGGTAATGCCCATCCAAATGCCCTTTTCAGGGCAATGGGGAGCTTAGTTTTTTTAGTTAGGGTTTTATTTAGGGGGTTGGTTGTGTGGGTGGTGGGTTTTACTGTTGGGGGGTTGTTTGTATTTCTTTTTCAGGTAAAAGAGCTCATTTCTTTGGGGCAATGCCCCGCAAAAGGCCCTTTTAAGGGCTATTGATGGTTTAGTTTAGGCTAGGGTTTTTTTTTTATTTTGGGGGGGCTTTTTTATTTTGATAGGGCTCTTAGATTATGTGTAATTAGTTTAAATATCTTGTAATTTGTTTTTTATTTTCTGTAATGTAGTGTTTTGTTTTGTTTTGTAATTTAGCTAATTGTATTTAATTTATTTAATTGTATTTAATTTAGGTAAGTTATTTAATTGTAGTGTAGTGTTAGGTGTTAGTGTAACTTAGGTTAGGTTTTATTTTACAGGTCAATTTGTATTTATTTTAGCTAGGTAGTTATTAAATAGTTAATAACTATTTAGTAACTATTCTACCTAGTTAAAATAAATACAAACTTGCCTGTAAATTAAAAATAAACCCTAAACTAGATACAATGTAACTATTAGTTATATTGTAGCTAGCTTAGGGTTTATTTTACAGGTAAGTATTTAGTTCTAAATAGGAATAATTTAGGTAATTATATGAATTTTATTTAGATTTATTTTAATTATATTTAAGTTAGGGGGTGTTAGGGTTAGGGTTAGGTTTAAAGGGTTAATAAATTTAGAATAGTGGCGGCGACATTGGATACGGGCAGATTAGGGGTCAATAAGTATAACGTAGGTAGGGTTGCCACCTGTCCCTTAAAATACAGAACACTTATGAGTTACACATGCTGCAGGGTGTGCAGGGAGGAATATGAATAATGCTGTCCAGAAACACAATACATGTTCCTGCCTGAACACCCTGCAGCATGTGTAACTCATAAGAGTCCAGGAAAACATGGCTGAGGTGGCAACCCTAAATGTAGGTGGCGGCAGATTAGGGGTTAACAATATCAAACTTGTGTTTGCGAGGCGGGAGTGCAGCGGTTTAGGGTTTAATATGTTTATTCTAGTGGCGGCTGTTTATTCTAGTGGCGGCGATGTCCGGAGCGGCAGATAAGGGGTTAATAATTTTATTTTAGTGTTTGCGATGCGGGAGGGCCTCGGTTTAGGGATTAATAGGTAGTTTATGGATGTTAGTGTACTTTGTAACACTTTAGTTATGAGTTTTATGCTACAGCTTTGTAGTGTAAAACTCATAACTACTGACTTTAAAATGCGCTAGGAATCTTGGCGGTAGAGGGTGTACCTCTCACTTTTTGGCCTCCCAGGACAAACTCGTAATACCAGCGCTATGCAAGTCCCATTGAAAAAAGACTTTACGAAATTTACGTAAATTGGTTTTGGGGTAAGGCCAAAAAAGTGTGCGATGCCCCTAAACCTGCAAGACTTGTAATACCAGCGGGCGTAAAAAAAGCAGCGTTAGGACCTGATAACGCTGCTTTTTTACCTTAACGCAAAACTCGTAATCTAGCCAAATGGGTTTTAAGAAAATTTCATCAATGAAAGTGCCCCTGTTTTGAAGCAATTGTACATACACTAAGAAACTTTACAATCACTTTAAATCTCTAGCTATAGGATTATGGAAAGTTTAAGTAAAATGCAAACCATGAGAATTGGGTTGTATGTGCTATAAATGTAAAAATCTCCAAAATTCAGACAGATTTATATAGAGGTGCTCAGTGCTACCATCTTAGCACAGATAAATATTGCTAAATCTCTAAAATAAATCTAAATAAAAGGTCACATTGTATTAATCTAGATATCTCTAAAATCATATTTACCTAATAAATGTCGATTTTTAGAAAAGAAGATATTTAAAAAATGTTTACTAGCCATACCATTCTTATTAAATAGTGTGTGCCTTAGCTAAACTATAATGTTTACTCTGGAATATTAAAACAGATTTATGGATTTAGAAACTATGTAAATGAGTTTAAATAAAGAGCTGGCCAAATTAGGTAAATCTTTTAGAAAAACTTTTTTTAATTGACGGGGTTATTGTTTATTAATCGGAATCTTCGATTCCTGCTTTGTTTTTAGTCGGATGGAATTCAACATCGTACACCCATACAGGAAGTATGCACTGGCGTTTCAACGTGGATAGCGCTTCCTGCAGGACTGCGCGTGCGTAGTCTGACAGAGAACAGGGAAGATGGTGACCACCAGGCGCAATGTGCGTACCGATGAATCTGAAAAAGAAGATGAGTCTGGTAACGAATCCGAGGTAAAATCGCATCAAAATATAGTTTAATGACTTACAATGCCACATTAGGTTAAATAACGATAGGCAGCGTTAGCAGAGAGTATCACGTCTTCAGATCATGTTATCAACATTGTCCCCAGTTAGAACACATCAATACCGTGCCCTGATTTATCCAGGCGCAGCTAACACATAGCATGCAGCATGGTAACTATAAAGTAAAACACCCACATGCAAAGTAACATGGTCCCCATGCATTACTCCCGTTACAGTCATGTGAGCATGGAGTACCAAATGCATGGTCATCAGGAGTAACACATGCAGCATAGTCACAGGGTGTAAAATTCATAACATACAGTATGGCTCATTGGATTGTTAAATCCTAGTAGAGGAATCTAAAAATTAGGAGCCAATAGTAGCATGTTATGGTTCTCAAGTATTTATCAGCTACTAGTTACTGAAACAGATTAATTTTAATATGATCAAGCATATTATGTAACAGTGACATTTGTAGCACTTAAAGGGACATTAAACTCTTTGAGATGGTAATATATAATAACTTGTATGTATAAAAAAGCTCTACAATATACTTTAATTATTTAGTTTGTCCACTTTTCCTGTAATTCCATTTTGAAATTGTGAGCTTTTCAGTTCCTGTTAGAAATGGAAGTACAGAACACTGTTATATTCCACACAGCCATTGGGTGCACACTCTAGTTACCTATTTATAACTGTCCCTAATTGGCCACAGCAGAGAAGGTAACTTAAGTTACAACATGGCAGCTCCCATTGTTTTATAGACACTAAAGCTTTACCCTTATTTTGTCTATTTAAACAGCTAATAAAACTTTAAAAAATACATCTACATGTTATTCTCACACTAATCTTTTCTCTGAAAGCATCATTCTACCTAGCATGTATTTAGTGTTTAATGACCCTTTAAAGGGATCATGTACTCAGGCAAACAGCTAATATGAGTTTGTTGTATTCAAAGCGCCTGCAGGAACACCCTCTCAAGAAGGCTGGTCCCTCTTCCACTTCCCATTTGGAGGTTGATTTGTACAGTTGCTACTTATTTACATTGTGTTTCTATAGACATTTCTTCAGTATTGACATATTTATAGAATAGTCTTCAGTTTCAACAGGCAAATGGGTAGTTAAAATGACAAAATTATTGTAAAGGAACTATTTTTAACAATTTAATACACTCCAGCAGGTAAAATGGATTATTAGGAACATATGAAAGGGGAGAAAATTTAAGATTTTTGCATTTGTGTGAACTACTTATTTTTTTCCCTTTCCTTCCCAGGATAGTACAGTAACTGAGGCTTCTGCTTCTCAAGTTAAAACGAGAAGTAGAATGAAGAAAGATAGCCAATCAGATGATTCTAAAGATAATAGATATAAAGATGCAGCCTCCACGACAGATCACCCAGAACTCTCAGATCATCAAAAGCTTGGTATATCAACCATCACAAGAAGTAGACGAAGAAGTGGTCAGTCAGATGCTGATATTTCTGAAGCAGAATCTAACTGCTCCAGTCACTCCACAAGGATGACTCGAAGCAGACAAGCCCTCCCATACCTTACAGAGTCTGCAAGAAAATTAAGAAACAGAACTGTTTTGATGGCAGAACCAATCATGGAATCCAAAGAAGATACTGAGTTATCTGAAACAGAATCAAATTGTTCTTCAGTTTATATAAGATCCAGAAGATCAACTGTGACAAGATCAAGTAGAAAGTCTCTTATGGCAACTGAGCCTGCTTCTGATAATAAGGAATATGTTGAAGTCTCTGAAGCAGAATCAAATTGCTCCTCTGTTTCAGGGGTTCAGAATATAAGGGGTAGTAGGTCTACAAGGAGTAGTGTCAGAAAAACAGTATGTACTATTTCTTCGCTTCCACCCCCAGTTAGTGAGTCCCAAAAGGAAGAAGTATCAGATGCTGAAAGTTGCTCATCTGGCATTTCTTCAAACCCTATTGCCAGACGTTTTAGTAGTAGACTAAGGCATAAATCTGAGCATGAAGAGAGCGAAGATGGGGATAAAACGAACAGGGACAGTAGTCAAAAATTTGATTCACCAAGAAAACAGAGAACACATTTACGTGGTGTAACAGTCTCAGAACCTTTGCTCTCAGATAACTGTGGTACAGAACAAAAATTGTTATCTTCACCTTGTAGGAATCTAAGGACTAGACCGATAATTGTAAGTGATGATGCAACAGTGGTTCCTGCAGACAAAAAACAGAACTTGGAGCACAATAATGAAAAATTAATAAACGATTCAAATGTAGAGGAGGTATCAGATGGTCAAGGACTAACTCTTCAAAGGGAAGAAGACAATTTGTCTGATAAAGGATGTATTGTGGAATCACCAGCAAAATTAGAACTTCAGCATATAGAAACCAGCAATATTCCTAAACAAATAGATAACAGTGAAATAGAAATAAAAAAATTGAGTTCATTAGGACAGTTGAAAGATACTGTCCTACAAATGAAAGAGTTAATAGATGTGGAGTCACAGCCAATAGAGGCCATGGAGGTTGATATACAGTCACTGAAAAGTATTAAAAACACAGAAGCAACTTGTATATTAATTGATGATAGCGACAGTGCTGTAGAAAGCGCAAATGATCTTTCCAAGGATAAATCTGGCCTTATAAGCAAACCAGAACATCAGATAATAAGCTTATTAGATAGTGATGATAGTGAAGAATCTGAGGATGTTGATCAGGAGGAGGAGGATGATGATCAGGAGGAGGATGATGATGATGTAATAGAAGTTACACAAAATGAAAACAAGGAAGTCTTTGAACATTCTGAAGTAAACAAACAAAAGCCTTCAAATGAGCAGCCAGAAGATTCACATAGAGATCTGTTTGTTATTGACACTGTACCGGGATTGGACTCCAGCAAAAAATATTATACTGATGACAAAGTCAATGTTGAATCGGAAGATGAAGAAAATGAAGTGGATGAACCACTGCAACCTGACGATGAAGAGGAAGATTTTATAGATGAAGATGAGGACTTGTTGAACAAACCCAAACCTGGCTTGTAAGTTCTTATTCATTTATATGGCTGTGTATTGTCTAATACCCCACTAATATTTTTATGTTTGTTTTTTTACATTTTAGTTCATAAATGTCCCTAACTAGCCTCAGCGGGGGAAATCAAATAAAAAAGAATAAACATTTAAACCTAGGGTAGATTATTTGCTATGTAACATGATCGCTTCCTTTACTCTCCAGAGACAAAAAAAAACTTTACACATAGATACCACCTTTACTACCCATTCCCCAGCTTTGCACAACCAACATTGTTGGATTAATATATGTTATAACATTTAAACCTCTAAATTTCTGCCCGTTTCAAAGGCTCTATTGACAGCCTCTTAATCACATGCTTTTGTATTTGCTTTTCACAACAGAAGACTGCTAGTTCATGTGGGCCATATAGATAACAATGTGTTCACGTCCTGGGAGTTATTTAAGATTTAGCACGACACAGTATTAAATGCAACTCAATAGATAATAAATACAAAGTCATGTGATCAGGTGGCTGTCACAAGATGCTTAGATACACGGTAGTCGGAGGTAAAAAGTATATTAATATAACTGAGTTGGTTATGCCAAACTGGAGAATGGGTAGTAAAGGGATTATCTATCTTTTAAAACAATAAAAATTCTATTGTAGACTGTCCCTTTAAAACAAATAATATCTCATGCTAATCTTTGCTTTGAATACACCATTGTTTCTAACATTTTTTTCGTGTTTGGTGTCCATTTGAACTATGGCCTTAAAACAAGTAGTGCTAATTTTATCTACAATGTACTGAGGGATGTTCGTTGTATATTATGTAAAGATCAGCATTGTGATCTCAACTGCTTAAATATATTTAAATTGCAAGAATTTAATTTGCCATAGAATACTACAGACACTGTGTAGCAGCAGAGTTTGCAACAAAGTTTAACATTGCTATAAACTTTGTTGCGAACACAGCTGCCAGTTGGCTAAAGACACATGCATGCTCCTGTGCTCACCTAGGATTGCTCTTTAGCAAAGGACACCAAGATAACTCATCAAAATTAATGATAGAAGTAAATTGGAAAGCTGTTTAAAATGTCACGCTCTGTCCTATTCATTTACTTGTAATTTTGGCTTTACAGTCCCTTTAGGGTTATAAGAAGAAGGGATAGTGTCACACTCAATAGGGAAATGCCCATGAGTGTTACTTCCTCATTTGTTTGGTCGTGTTTACATTTGGAAAAGAGGAGGTTGTGATTTCAAATTAGGGATTGTATGTCCCTCCAATATAGACATGATCACCATAAAAATGTTAATGCACTGCTGCAATAGCTACTCACCGGGGAGATGTTAGTGATGAGGAGTGGGCTCTAAAGGCCTGATGGACACCAGCATGGAGAGAAATCATACAAAATCCTTGGAGGTTTTCTTTGAGCATTATGTGCATGTGTGTTTCCTTCACAGCCATGCAGCTCTAGATCAACAGCTCTCAAGCTGAAGTTCGCCTTTTTAAAATTCTAAAGGATCTCACAGTACTGACAAGACTTCTTAGATCCTCACATCAGGAAGGAGAGCTTTAGATCATTGGACCCTAAGAGAGCTCCTGTCCCCCCCCCCCCTCTGTACTACATAGGCAGATCAGGGACCACTCATGAAAGAAGCCCCTTTTTATAATTTGGGGATGCCTTCGCCTGGGAATGCAGGTGATGATGGGAATGGTGATACCCCAACCACTGTGTATCGGATCCTTTTCAGGCCAAGCGTCAAATAACTACATGTCCCAGAATGCTGTTTGGCCAGAGGGGGAGCGACCTGGCCTGCTTTTCACTGTCTGCCCGGATAAACCCCCAAGCACAGTGCTAACAGTTGTGGCATCAATTGAAGAGTAGGAGAATAGCAACTAAATGCCAGAACTTAACTGACCCCTATGCTATACACCACTGGTTTGCAAACCTGCCCTCATGCCTGCCTAACAGGCCACATTTTGAGGATATCTGAACTTGAGCACAGGTGAAATAATCAGCTGATTAGTGAACATGGTTAATTTACCTGCTCTCATCCAAGGTAATCCTGAAAACCTGGCCTGTTGGGGAGGCCTGAGGACAGGTTTGAAAATCAGTGCTATACACTATCCGTGAACTACAAGTCCCAGTATGCTACTCAAGCAGAATGGCGATGCGATCACCTAGCAGTGTCTTTGTATGTCACATGGTTTTGCCAGGGATAGAGAGAGCCTGCTGCTATTCTTAAGACTGACATCTTCTTAAAGGGACATGAAACCCAACATTTTTCTTTCATTCACAATGAGCATGTGATTCTAAACATCTTTCCAATTTACTGAATACATCTGGTGAACCAATAAAGAGGCATTTTGTGTGCAGCTACCAATCAGCAGCTAGCTCCCAGTAATGCATTGCTGCTGAGTCCACCTATGTATGCTTTACAACTAAGGATACCAAGCGAATGAAACAAATTAGCTAAAGTAAATTTTTATATTTTTTTAAATTATTTTTTTTAACCACATACTCTGTCTAACTCATGAAATAAACATTTTGAGTTTCATGTTCCTTTAATTTAGACACATAGCTTTAGAAATATGTGAGTGGTTAATCTGCTTTCAGCTTGACAAGTCATCTCAAAACAAAGGAAACAGAAATTTTCAGCAGACACAAAAAAATATGTTTCTTGCTGTTAGGGATATTAGACTCAGGCAGCATATATAAACAGTGGTCTAATTAGTAAGTGTGTACAAAATACACTATTTGGACTTTATATTATTCTCATGTCAAGGTCATGATTTCAATTTAGTTTAAATATTACACAGCACTATATTTGTGCTTTAAAAAACCTGATCCTATTCAAAAGATGAGAGAAATTTTTAGTAGAGATTATAAAGTCCATTGACTGTATAGTGGAAATGGTTTTTATACCAAGTAACTTGTTTTCTTCTTTGTAGATACATGTTATCTTGTTTTCAACCTAATGAAATAATAATTATAGCAATACATAATATTATTTTCATTTAGTTAACATTTAAGATATGTTTTTAAAAGTATTAAACTTGTTAAGAGCGTAAATATATAGAAAGGCACTTTCTTGTATCTCTCTGGAGATTATGTACCTAAAACATGTGAAAAAGCAGAATACCAGTAGTAATTCACAGTAAAACAGGATATTTATTTTAATGCAATGCATACTAGTTGATACAATTTTAACAAACTAGTGCTCTTAAAGGAGCACTCGGTACAGTAGAATTGCATAATTAACAAGTGCATAATAAAGACAATGCAATAGCACCTTACTCTGAATTTCAAATAAGCAGTAGATTTTTTATTTTTTCTCTTTCAAAAACAATTTTCTCTCCCATTTTGCGGTTCCCTGTATCATGTGACAGACATCAGTCAATCACAGACTAGTATACGTATACCCTGTGACCTGTGAGGTAGAGTTTTCCACGCTAGGTATCACTGATAAATCCACATATGGAGCACTGAATACTATAAAAATGGAGTTGGATAAATATATTAAATCTGCAAAGGACAACTATTGCGCTGCTGCATTATGGTTTCCAAACTGTTCAAAAGTTGCATACAGGACATACCATCAGGATCTGGTGTAGTCTCTTTGATTAAATTACCCTGTGTTTGAGTAATGGGATTATTTAAATGGACAGTAAACGGCTTGAGAGTTTTATTTAAAATGTTTAGTTATGTGCAATGAAACAACTTTGCAATACATTTTCATTATTTATTTTGCCCCCATTATTTGTAATTCTAATTCTCAGAACTTGACTTGTCAAGGCTAACCCTGCTACATATGTATCTTTAATTGGCTTTATCATATAACTGCAAAACAATGTACTTTATATTAACGTTATGACAGTGGCTAGCATTGTTGTCTGCATACTAAAGTTCAGAGTGGCTCTTTCAAATAAAGCAAAAGGTGGCTATTAAAAAAGTAATTGCCGTAAAAATTATGTTAAAGGGACACCAAACACAAATTTTTCTTTTGTGATTCAGATAGAGCATGCAATTTTAAGAAACTTTCTAATTTACTCCTATTATCAATTTTTCTTTGTTCTTTTGCTATCTTTATTTGAAAAAGAAGGCATCTAAGCTAAGGAGCCAGTCAATGTTTGGTTCAGGACACTGGACAGCACTTGTTTAATGGTGGGTGCATCTAGCCACCATTCAGCAAGCACAACCCAGGTTGTGAACCAAAAATGGGCCTGGCTTCTAAACTTACATTCTTGCTTTTCAAATAAAGATAGCAAGAGAGTGAAGAATAATTAATAATAGGAGTAAATTAAGAAATGTGCTTAAAATTGCATGCTCTATCTGAAAAAAATTGGGTTCGGTGTCTCTTAAATTTATTTTAAAAACATTATGACTTGGCTGATATGATGTTCTATAGCAGCACGCCATGTCTTGTAATTACAAGGTTTTTGCTATCATTCTGTGAGAAGAACGGCTACAAGTATATGGTGCTGTGGATTTTGTTTGTTCCTTTTTAAAGTACTGGACAGTTTGTAGCAAAGTATAGAAACCCCTTTGTACATGATTATAAGTAAGAATACTAAACCATATAAATATCTTGTATGTTTTTCCTGTGTAATAACACATTTTGAGATTGTAAAATCATATTTTTCAGTGTTCTGTCAACCAGCATCAACACAGGACTTAACATTAAGAACTTAGGTGGGCTGTATATCAACTTTGATGCCGAAAAACCAAATCCAGGACTAAATTTGTTGAAGAAAATTAGAGAAGAAAACAAAAAGAAGGATGAGGTACTCTTGTTCAGAGTAATTATTTGACTCTGTTAAGTATCGCTTGTAAGCTTTAATAGTGTAATCCACAGATTATATCAATATTTATAAAACCAGGGGCACTTTACTTTATTGAAACATTTTAAAGATGCTTCCTTTTTTAAAATATTTACCATGTAGTGATGGTAAACTTTGCACCGTTCCTCTGCCCGCATCTCATACTTGTTTTCTGTCTTAGATGACGAATCCGGCTTCATCCAATGGTTGCTTGGCCGATGAGCTGGACGCCAGTAAAATCCTAGATTCAAATGTATATTTTCTAGGTGCCTTTTGTACCTGCTGTATTGACAGAATTCAATGTTCTCAAAAGAACATTTTGGCAGCCTGGTGGCTTTATGAAGTAGTTGGGTGGGGGGCAGTTCAATACTTTTTTTTAATATTATATAAATGTTACTAAGCTATCCAAAGCACACATTAATTGCATAATTTTATCATTGATGCACAAATTATCACTAAATTAATTTTACATTGAAAAAATGTAATATTAGCTTATTTATTTGCTTAAAGGGACAGTCTACTCCAGAAATGTTATTGTGTAAAAAGATAAATACCTTTATTACCCTTTCTCCAGATTTGCATAACCAACACTGTTATATTAAAGGGACACTGAACCCAAATTTTTTCTTTTGTGATTCAGATAGAGCATGCAATTTTAAGCAACTTTCTAATTTACTCCTATTATCAATTTTTCTTTGTTCTCTTGCTATCTTTATTTGAAAAAGAAAGTCCAGAACCTTGGACAGCACTTGTTTATTGGTGGATGAATGTATCCACCAATCAGCAAGAACAACCCAGGTTGTTCACCAAAATGGGTCGGCATTTAAACTTACATTCTTGCTTTTCAAATAAAGATACCAAGAGAATGAAGAACATTTGCTAATAGGAGTAAATTAGAAAGTTGCTTAAAATTGCATGCTCTATCTGAATCAAAAAAGAAAAAATTTGGGTTCAGTGTCCCTTTAATATACTTTTTACCTCTGTATGTCTAAGTTTCTGCAGACTGCCCCCTTATTTCAGTTTTATGACAGACTTGCATTTTAGTGCTGACTGATAAATAATTCCATGAGAATGAGCACAATGGTATCTATATGGCATCCATGAACTTGCACTGTCTAGCTGTGAAAAACTGTCAAACTGCACTGAGATAGGAGGTAGCCTTCAAGGGCTTAGTAATTAGCATATGAGCCTACCTAGGTTTAGCTTTTTAACAAAAAATATCAATAGAACAATGCAAGTTTGATGATAAAAGTAAATTGGAAAGTTATTTAAAATCACATGCCCTATCTGAATCATGAAAGTGTAATTTTGACTGGACTGTCCCCTTTAAATTTTAGCACGGGTGGTGTGCCCATTAAATGGGTCCTGAGAAGAAAACACTGGGGTTATATTAGTGAAAGCTTCATTTTTAAGATAAAAGAACAGAATATGCTTTGAAGTTAATTTTCATTGATGAATAATTAAGCAGACTTAAATGAATAAACATTTTATTTGGGATTTCATTTCATGTTTAATAGAGAGATTTGTAATTTGTTATAACACTTGTTTGTAATTAACATGGTAAATTATTGCATTTTTGTTTCTCCCCACCCTAAGGATGGAACTACATCAGGGACTTGTTAATGGGCAAACCATTCAGCTGATTTTACTGGCCACTCATCTTAAATTGAATATTAAAATACCAAGCAAAATTAGTTACAAAGCCATGCTGTCTGGAGAAGTCTGATCCACCTCCCCTTATCAGTGTTTAGCATCAGAAACACAGGCATTGTATTTCAACTGAGTTCACAGTAGCTTATTTGCTTCTAGGCATGCTCCAGCAGATGAGTGTAAAGTCTTGCATTCTACGGAATCAAAGTTGGATATAGTTAGTCATAGAAAGAATTGTGTGGGGGGAGTTACAGCTGTACAATTCGGAAACTTAAAAGAAAGGGTTAATGGCGAGGCACTGCAGTATAAATTTGCAGGTAAAATAATTAAAGTACATATTATATTTTGTCTCTATCCCAACTTGTTTTATGTCCCTTTAAGCTAAAATTGGCTAATAACGTTGCACAAATTATTAAATCAATTTATGTTTAACCCCTTATAGGCCCGCAACGTACCCTGTACGTTGCTGGTCTTAATTTGGGGATTGTGCAATTGATATAAAAACCCTTGACGACCTGTGATGTACATGGTATGTCGTGATCGTTTAGGGGTTAATTATGCAATTAATTTGTGCTTTGGAGCACACTGTATAGGGATCATATTGCAGAAGAGAAGGCTAGACATGCTCAGACATTGTTATATATGGATTTTAAACACATTTAATGCACTGGTTTTCAAACCTTTTCTCAGGCCTCCCTAAAAGGCCAGATTTTGTGGATATCTGAACTGGAGCACAGGGGAAATAATCAGCTGATTAGTAAACATGGTTATTTTACCTACTCTCATCTAAGGTATTCCTGAAAATCTGGCCTTTAGGGGAGTCCTGAGAACAGGTTTGAAAGCAAGTGCATTAGAGAAATGATAGAGGAAAGTAAGTGAAAGAAAAAACTTGACATTAGTCATAGTGCTAACCTGAGCATATAGACTAGAAGTTTGTAATGAATATAGAAAAATGGTCAGGACTTTTACTTTAATTTTTTTATACATTATTTTTTCTTTAAAGCACCTTCAAAAAAGCATCATAACCCCTGATTTTGAAAAGAAGGAAAGTGTCCCACCATACAACGAATCTATCAACAAACTGAAAAAACAGCGCAGAGTGAGTATTAATATACATTCTTTCAATAAAATATACTAACTCTACACAGCTGTTAATATGCCAGTTTAAAAGCTCTCTGTCTGCTCATTTTAAAGGGACAGTCTACACTGCAACTGTACTTACATTATTGCAATGCTTGCCCAGTGATCACACAGTATAATATTATCCCTAGGAACATTTTTATTCCCATTCAGGTAAAAACAAGTACGTTTCCAAGTGTTGGCCGTTTTGAAATGGCCTCTTAATCCCTCCTACATGTGACATCACTATATCCATGTGGTTGCGGTTGTGAACAGAATGAGTTACGCTTGTGCACTGCGATTTGGTACAGACCTTTCTGAACACGGAACTCAACTTGAGGTCTCTAAAGCTCTGATGTGCTTCACAAACGCTTCCATTCTGTAAGGCGACCACTGTTACAAATGAGATCTCAAGTTGGGTTCCGTGTTCAGAAAGGTCTGCAGCATCACTTAGTGCGCATGCGAGAATCGCTGTGCACGAGCGTAACTCATTCTGCACAATACACAGCACCTGTTCTTAACCACGTGGATATAGTGATGTCACATGTAGGAGGGATCAGAAGGCCATTTCAAAACTGCAAATGCTTGGAAACTTACTCGTTTTTACCTGAATGGGAATAAAAATGTTCCTAGGGATATTATACTGTGATCACTGGGCAAGCATTACAATAATGTAAGTACAGTTGCAGTGTAGACTGTCCCTTTAATCCTTTCATGACCGGGTATGCACAATCGCAAGATTCCAATGATGGGATCGGGTCAGGGGACGTCCCTATGACGCTAGGCATGCCCTCCAGACCGCGATCCCATTCACAAAGCGCCATTGGTTTCAGTACAGCCAAATGGCGCTAAAGCCCAGTGTAGTTAGGACGACATAGAACGTCCTGTCGGAAGAGGTTAAGGGAAAAAATGGTTTTGTTATTATACAAAACAAATCTGTGTAAGTGTAAATGTCCGTATTGTGTGCACAGATTAAATATTTATTTTTTTAATTCTAAAAAAGAATATGGTAAGATTAGGACCAACTAAAATAAACTTTACAGATCATCAGAGCTCCTGGGGAGTTATATTTACTATATTTTCAGATAAATACCTAGTCATGAAGTTGATGCACATATTTTATGATCTAGTTTTTATTGTATGCAAGGTAAACTAAACAATGATTGGATACAAAACAAAATGAGAGAACAGTTAAAGAATACTAAAGCTAGCTAATCTACAAAGGCAAAATAATGATTATACAGTGATTTTTTTTTTTTTTATTTTTTTGTTTTCTGTTTAAATATTTTATGGATTCATTATTTTTAAACAGACTTATAAGTCAGAATTTAACCTTCATGGATCCGATTTGAAGACTTTTATGTTAACAATTTCACTTTGTTGTCCTGGTATCCTTTATTGAGAAGCATACCTAGGAAGGCTTAGGGGCAACAATGCACTTCTGGGAGCTAGCCGTTTATTGGCGACTACACATATGTCTCTTGTCTTTGGCTCACCATGTGCTCAGCTATATCTCAGCAGTACATTGCTGCTCTGTAGTTGTTTAACTATGTACATACACTTTTTTTTTTAAAGGGATGATTCTATTATATTCAAGCAATAATAAAATGTAACACATTAGAGCATTTATTTGAACTTGAATGTCCCTTTAAAGTCAAAATTAAACTGTCATGATTCAGATAGAGCATGCAGTGTTAAGATACTTTCATTATCAAATTGTGCTCCGTTTTTTTTTTATATACACACTTTGTCACCAGCTACTATTGAAAATGTGTGCTAGTCTGTGATTGGTTGATGGCTGTCACATGATACATGGGGAAAATCGGGGGGTATACATTTGTCAGAAATCTAATGGTTATTTTGAATTCAATGATACATGGGGAAAATCGGGGGGGGGGGTATACATTTGTCAGAAATCTAATGGTTATTTTGAATTCATTGTAAGTGTTATAGCATTGTCTTATTATGCACTAGTTAAATTTGCAATTATGCTGTATTTAGTGGTCCTTCATGTCTATTTAAAGGTCCACAATAGTAAAAAAAACATGCACTGGTCCCAAGTGGTACTTATACTATATGTTTAACCCCTTTGCAGGATATTAAACACACTGTAGTGCAGGGTCAATAGTTGAAAAATTAAATGTTTTAATTTATTACAGCATGTAATTTTCAATGGCCCTTTAAGCAGAGCTATATGGCAGCAGGTTTGCAAGAATGCTTTTGAGCACTAGATGGCAGCAGTGTTTGTGCAATGTATAACATTGTTAAAAGCATTGTTGCAAGATTTCCCACTGAGCCTACCTACCTGTTTTTCAGTGAAGGATAACCAAGTTCATTTGTTAATAGAAGTAAATTGAATTTTTTTAAATCATACTTTATCTGAATCTGAGCTCAGAACCATGTGACGTAAACAAGAGGCCACATATGAGCTATCTGGTTAATGCGTTACACAATTGTTACTAAAATTGTTTTTTAAATTAAAGTAAACATTGTTTATGCATTTATTTCACAATCTTTTAACTGGTTCATTTGTTTTGTTATTTATTTCTTATTATACTCTCTGGTTTTAAGTTTGTCTTCTATATAAATCACAGCTGTGTGGTCCCTAATACCTAGAAATGCTTTCCTTATTTTGTTAGGAAGAAAAGGCAAAAACAACCGGACAGGGCTGGTTTGATATGAAAGCCCCAGAAATGACAGATGAGCTGAAGAATGACCTTAAGGCATTAAAAATGAGGTCTGCTGTAGATCCAAAGCGCTTCTACAAAAAGAACGACAGAGATGGCTTCCCTAAATATTTCCAGGTGAGACGCTATTCCACAAGCTTGTTTGTATGTATAGTCTGAGCTAGATCAGATGTTTGCATTTTCTGTGGGATTCTTTTTTACATATGCATTGGAGCATAAAGGTAGGATGGGTCAAATTCTGAGGAACAGCTCAACAGTATTTTGTTATGCTGCTCCTGCTGGCTTATACAGGGCATTAAGGGACATTAAACATTTTGAGATGGTAATATAAAATAAATCTTATATATAAAAAAACTTTCATTATTTATTTTGTCCCCTTTTCCTGTAATTCCTTTCTGAAATTGAGCATTTCCGTTTGTTAGAAATGGAAGTGCTTAACACTTATATTCCACACAGTCATTGGCTGTACACTCTAGTGACCTATTTATAACTGTTCCTAATTGGCCACAGCAGAGCAGGTAACCTAAGTTATAACATGGCAGCTCCCATTGCTTTATAGACACTATAAAACTTTACACTTATTTTGTCACTATTTAAGCAACTAATAAAACTTTAAGAATGACATGTACATTTTATTCTCAGACTAATCTTTTCTTTGAATTCTATCTAGCATTTATTTACTGTTTAATGTCCATTTTATTAGCTTTCCTTTCAACTGCCTAGCATATTTGTCCATGGGAGAAGCTTTGACTCAGATCTCACACAGATGCTACATTTTGTGTGCCGTGAGCAGGGGACCAGAGATGTGCTGTGCCCTGATGTGTTTATTCATTGCTCCCTATATGCCTGGCATGAAGTGGTTACATTCTGTTTGTGGTGTTACTGGCAAAAAGGACCTAATCTCTGCCTAGTGTTGAGAATATATGAGGAAATAAGATATTAAAGGGACGAGGTGAGGGATGCCCCAGAATAGTCTGCCTGGGGTAGAAAAAAATAAATCTGTAATTTAGTCTTTATGAAGATAATTAAAACGGATAGAAAAACATTCATGTGGATGCTTTGAAACCGTAGCGTAACCCAGGGCCTAACATAGTGGTCTAATTTAGGAGCCAGCAAGAATATTAATGTGCCAAATTCAGATTTTTTTAAATCTGATATATTTATATATAACCATATCTAATATAATCTAAAAGGTTAGAAGCCCCAAGAACAATTCTAAGAAGCAAGTTTCCTGCTTTGGCCGAATCATAATTTTTTTTTTATTTTTTTTTTAAACACCTTATCAGTTTTCCTCACTTGATTTAAAGTATTGTCTTTTCTGTTATTTTTATCTGTAATATACCTCATACATTTACTGACAGATGAGCAAACACATTGGAATGTATATTTTCAAACTAATTGATGTTTTGTTCTGTTGAGAAACAATGACTACATAAAAACCACTGGTGCTTACAGAATTGGTTTCTGTTTATCGTAGGTTGGTACAGTAGTGGACGACCCAGTAGATTATTATCATGCACGCATTCCTAAAAAGCAAAGGAAGAGGACGATTGTGGAAGAACTCCTTGCAGACTCAGAATTCAGAAGGTAATATTTGTGTTTCCGTACTGATTGTTGTGTAAATAAAAGTGCCAATACCTTAAAGGGACAGTCAAGTCAAAATTAAAGGGACAGTCAACACCAGAATTTTTGTTGTTTAAAAAGATAGATAATCCCTTTATTACCCATTCCACAGTTTTGCAAAACCAACACAGTTATATTAATACACTTTTTACTTCTGTGACTAACTTGTATCTAAGCATCTCCTGACCGCCCCTAATCACATGACTTTTAGTTATTATCTATTGACTTGCATTTTAGCCAATTAGTGCAGTGTCTGCCACTAGCCACGGGCGTGATCACAATGCTATCTATATGGCCTACATGAGCTTGCTCTCCCCTGCTGTGAAAAGTAAATAAAATAGAGGCAGTCTTCAAGGACTTAGAAATTATCATATGAGCCTTCCTAGGTTTAGCTTTCAACTAGAATACCAAGAGAACAAAGCAAAATTGTTGATAAAAGTAAATTGGAAAGTTGTTTAAAATTACATGCTCTATTTGAAAAATGAAAGTTTTTTTTTTTGGACTTGACTGTCCCTTTAAAGTGCCATGATTCAGATAGAGCATGTAATTTACTTCTGTTATTTAATTTTCTTTGGTCTCTATCTTTTTTTTTAGCATACCTAGGTAAGCTCAGGAGCAGCAATGCACTACTGGTAGCTAGTTGAGGATTGGTGGCTGCACATATACCTCTTGTCATTGGCTCACCCAATGTGTTCAGCCAACTCCCTGTAGTGCACTGTTGATCCTTCAACAAAGGATACCAAGACAATGAAGCAAATTTGGTAATAGAAGTAAATTGGAAAGTTGTTTACTGTATCTGAATCAAGATTTTGAAATGTTTAGCATTTGTGGCAGTATTTGATTTGCTGTAATTAAGAAATGTGCTTCATTAAAAAAAAAAATGGAACAGAATTAAAGGGTCATGAAACACAGAAATGTTATTTTAGGCTTTAGATGGAGCATACAATTTTAAACAACGTTCTAATTTACTTCTGTTATATAATTTGCTTTGTTCTTTTGGTATCCTTTGTTAAAAAACATAGCTAGGTAGGCTCAGGAGCTGGGAGCTAGGTGCTGATTGGTAGTGCATCCCAGTAGTGCATTGCTGCTCCTTTAATAAAGAATACTAAGAGAATGAAGCATAAATGATAATAGAAGTAAATTGGAAAGTTGTTTCAAATTGTATGCTCAGCTTAAAGTGAAGCTCAAGTCAGGAGCATTGCTTAACTTTTTCCAATAGCTGACTCAAATTAATAGTTATGTTCATTCATCAATTTATTGATATTTATTGTTAACATTATTTATTTTCACCTTTTAATTCCTCTCCGTTGTCTTCGTATTAACCACCCGCCATACTCCCGTTATTGAGTGACATTCCTGGTATCCAATATATCGTCTAACCCCGTGGCGTCCAGCCCCTTTTCTCTCGCGTCACTACGAAGTACTGCGCATGCGTTAAAAAATACACATCATCGTCCTCCTGCTCGTTCACGCTATGCGCATGCGTTGTCCCTTCTCACAATCTCTTGATACATTGTATCCACGACTACGCTCGATCGCAGCAGAGGCAAAATATTTAAAAAAAACGGTAAGACTGATTACGATCTTTCCTGCATATTTTCAAAGCTATTGCGGACATATTCATTGAATACAAAGTAATGATTTTTACTTCAACGCATGCGCTACTGAGTGTACGAAACGCATGCGCATTTAGAAAATACTGTTGTGCACGAGCGTAGTCCGCTTGTAGGAACTACAGCGACGTCACAACAGATAAATAAGGAAGTGTGGTAGGGGCGGAGCGAATAGCGAGACCGGAGGTATTATATATATAATTTTTTTGTGAAAACGAATAATTTTATATAAATATAAACTTAGCGACTGTAATATTTGTATTTTAAGGTTTGCAGTGGTGTATTGCAATATGCAAAAATTGACCTTCACTTTAAATCATAAAAGAAAAAAAATTGTGTTTCACTGATTTACATTTTAGGCTGGTAAACATTTTTATACCAATAGAATTGCATAAATAGACAAAAGTGTATTGTAATCTGGACAAAAATATTTTTACTATTAAGTTTTGGTGGCACACCGTTTGTGAAACGCTGGATTAAAGTAACGTGAAATCTGTCATTTAGAAAATGAAATAGGAGACATTGGTAATGTATGATCAAGGGTAATAGGCAAGACCGCCCTCCAGCCAGGCCTCCAGATATAGCAAGAAATCTCTAATTTAGAAAATGAAATAGGAGACATTGGTAATGTATGATCAAGGGTAATAGGCAAGACCGCCCTCCAGATATAGCATGAAATCTGAGCAATTTTTGGTGCCCTTTGTTACTTAGATGTTAAATAATCCAGTTTAATTGTTCATGATTTCAATTTCAGGTACAACAAAAAGAAGTACCAGGAGATAATAGCAGAAAAGGCTGCAATTGCAGAAGGCAAAAAGAACCGTAAAAAGAAGAAATTCCGGAAATAAATCATGGTTTGCTTTTTTGCTGTGTAGTTTTCTTTATGCACTGCACTGGTTGGCGAAGAACCCAGTGTTGTTGACACTGCTTTTTACAAGATAACAGTGAGAAGATGAGATTTATGCTTCCAAGATAAAGTGTGAAACAATATCAAGACTAATCTCCATAAAGAGTTTTACAAGTTTGCATTTGCCAATTTTTTTTTTATTTTAATTAAAAAAAACCTCTTGTATAAAAACTGAAAGAACTTTAACAGCAAATTATTCATAATTTAATTGGTCATTCTGAGAATTATGCTGGTAATTGAAAGCCAATTTCAAACCGATTTAAATAATGTAAGTATAAAATAAATATGTATTGAACTTCTTATATTGATTCAAATTATATGGAAATAAATCTACCATTTCTGCCGTCAAATGTATTTAATATTAACTGTTTAAGTTTGATCAGTGATCTAAAAGTCATGTATTATGGTACTTTTCAAAAGAACAAGTGCACAAGGCAAATCCACATAGCATAACAACAAATAACGGATGTACCATTATGAAATGAGGCTATACGAGCATAGTTTTACCGCCACATGGTATATTATAGCAGACTGGGACTTTTAGGGTCCCCCAACTGACTCTCTGGTGACTGCAAAATTAAAGGGACATAAAACAATATTGTTCTTTCATAATTCCAATAGAGCATAACATTTTTAAACAACTTTCAAATGTACTTTTATCACATTTGCTTCATTCTTTTGGTATCCTTTATTGAAGGAGCAGCAATGCACTACTGGGAGCTAGCCAATAGCAAGGGGCATATATGTGCATCCACCAATCACAGCTAGCTTCCAGTAGAGCATTGCCGCTCCTGAGCCTACCTAGATATGAATTTCTTCATAAAAAGATACCAAGTAAATCAAGCTAATCAGATAATAGAAGCAAACTGAAAAGTTGTTTAAAATTGCATGCTCTGTCCTAATCATGAAATAACAATTTTGGTTTCATATCCATTTGTGTGTTCAAAAACAGTAGAACAATCATTAAGAATAAGATGTCAGTTTAATTAGTTCCTGAAGAAATGGCTGTTTGCATTTAGGCTGCAAAATGCATTGCAGTATATTTTGTTATGTTTCAATATAGAACCTGACATGCCCCCTACTGCACACATAAGGAATACCAGGCAGGCCTGTAGGAGTGCCATTGCACACGTGTGTGCCCTGGGAGAACAGTGCGGGGCAAGGAGCAGACGGGAGTGGCTAATAACATTTTGGGCTGGTTAGTAGCTTAGGGCTTAAAATTTTGATATATATATGTATGTGTGTATATATACTGTGTGTGTATGTATGTGTGTGTGTGTATATATATATATATATATATATATATATATATATATATATATATATATATATATATAATGTGTGTGTACAGAAAATTAGAATATCCAACCCACCGTGAAACCAGAGAGGGATAAGCTGCCCTAGTGTCTGCGCTACAGAAACTCACTTCAAAGGGTGGGCCTTGAGTATGCTGCTACAATCTCAAAGTGTGTGTCACAAATTTAAATACTGGGAGGTATAGAAGCCTGTGCAATTGGGTAAATGTGGAGAAAGATTGAGAAAGCGGCTTAGTCAAGAGCCCTGGAAGAATATATTTATAGACAGTTATTGAATGCCTGAGTGAAATAATTCTAATCACAATAAATATATTGATATATTAATAATCAAATATAATATAGACCATCAAGAAACAATAGAAAATGGGGATGAATCTGTGTAGGTATTAGGTACATCCACAATACAAAAAAAAAATATATATACCTGTATATAAAAATAAGAAATACATATATTTAAAAAATGTAAAACACACAAATTGCCGGTGGGTGGGCACTTACTTGAAATTACCCCAATCATATGAGGTAAGTTGCCACATCTATTAGTGCCAATCCTCCGGTGATATCTTGCATCTGTATCGGAAAGATAAAGTCTTGGTTCTGTGATGACTTCTCCGTAGGTTCAGGAGCGTTAAGCCAAATATAAAACACGAAGAGGGTACATAGCGTAATACAGTTTTTATTTAAAACAAAATATTAAAACACAAGCCAAATGACCACTCACATTTAAAAACCTCAAACATGAGGTATGAATCAAGCACATATAACTCCTGTGTATACTCCAATAGGATCCCCTGAGGTGTATACAGATCCTAATGTATTACAGTCCAAGATATCTCCTAACTCTCCACATGTATATACATATCACAATGTGAAGCAGTTAGTAGTAAAAGTAGAAAACAAAAGTCCAAATATAGTCCCTTACGCGTATCAAAGGATTAATGTCCTTCGCCAGAGGGTGGTGTAAAGTTTCCAGATTAGGACTTTTTAAAGCTGGGCGGCGGCACGCCCCTTATACACGCCCTTACAGCTAATGGTTGAGGGCTTTGTTGGCACATTCATGTTGCATAAATTATTTAGACATAATATAAAATCATATAAATATATAAGTATAAGACTAACATCTATGTAGTTCGTTATAATAAATAGGGTGAAAAGGTTGGTCCGTTCTTACTCAGACAATGTGCACTGATCAACAATCAACATATACCTACGATATTTCATTTCCCACATTGCCATAGTGATAGTAAATAAAGGACATCTCGCACTTTCTGCACATGTGTGAAGTCCTATTTACGTGTCTGTGTGGTGACGTACAGCCTCCACTGCGTGTTGGAATGTTGTGGCCAATCGGTTATTTAAAGGCCGTCTCTGTACGAGCACGTGAAATGACGTATTTTGTGTCATCCTGATATACATGTGCATTATTACTATGGCAACCGAGATCGTAAATACATATAGATATATACACAGTATTGGTAAAAAAACAGGGTATAAATACACTTTAACAAATATACAATAACAAATATCCAAAATTTACACAGCACAATAAAAACAATAATAATAAAGTCATGTATTGTTTATATTATACACGGATCTATATAGATTTAATATGCATAGAGAATACAGAATTACATAGTATATTCTCAAGTATGATGATAAAAAATCGAAAATAAAAAAATGTAAAGTTCCTATGCAGATTGTATGTAAAATCTGCACTACGTGAGACTTACATAGGAGACACTTAAAAGGAGCCCCTGCAGGTTAATATTATATTTAAACGCTGCCAAAAAAATATATATTTACACTGGAAGAGTCTATATAGTGTCAATTATTGTTAATCCTTATAAACTACGAATGTGTGTGTGTATGTGTATATATATATATATACACACATATGATTTACTAATTAATGACGCTTAGTACATTTTATTTATTTGTAAAATATTTTACCAGGAAGGATACATTGAGATTTCTCTTGTTTTCAAGTATGTCCTGGTACTCTACATGACTCTGAAGGTACAAATTTTTTCTTATTTGTGAAAGAAAAAAGGAGAGATATCTATAAACTTCACTCTAGGGGTTATGGATAGTATCCCGATTATATTTCAGAAATCGGATACATTTAAAGGTAAAGAAGAAATAATTATTAGTATCAAGATACAGTATCTAGAGTTATAACTGCAGTAATATACTAGTGTCGTTTTCTCTGGTATTTAGCCCCAGGGTTATTTCTCCAGAAAGGCTGCTAGGTCTATATCCTTGTTGAGACCCTTAGGAACCATAGTGTTTAGTTGATGGATCCAGAAGGTCTCCAGTCTCCTTAGGTGTAATTCTTTACTCACTCCTTCCGGGGGCTTCTTGACATGTTCTAAAACTGTACCTTTCAGACATACAGGTTCTTTATTATGGCATATTTCATAATGTGCTGAAAGATTATGGGTTTTTTCACCCTTCTCAATATTTCTGATATGCTCAAGTAGTCTTTTCTTATATGGGTGTGTCGTTCGCCCTACATACTGTAATTTTCAACTACTTTCTAAAAGGTAAACTGCATGATCTGCCTTACAGTTCATAAGTGTGGTGATCTCATAAGTTTTATTGGTTACTGAAGATGTTATTTTTTTTTAGTTGGTTTGTTGTTGTAGTGATGTGTGCATGCAATACAGTTTAACCGATTGCATTTAAAAAAACCAATCGAGTTTGACCCTAGCCAATTCCCCTCTGGTCTAGCTTTTCCCTTTGTTCCCAATCTACTGGGAGCTATGATTGATTTCAGATTTCTGTTTTTCATATATATTACTTGGGGTCCTTTCTTTCCTATATTTTTAAGGAGGGGATCCTTCGATAATATATGCCAGTGTTTCTTGAGGATTCTTTCAATTTCTTTTGCCCCTGTATTATATGTTGTAATAAAAGTTGCTCCCCCCTTTTTTTTGCTCCTGAACCTACGGAGGAGTCATAACAGAACCCAGCCTTTTAGCCACACACCATACTCCAAGGGGACAAGAAGTAATACAACTTTCCGATACAGATGCAAGATATCACCGGAGGTTTGGCACTGATAGATGCGGCAACTTACCTCATATGATTGGGGTAATTTCTAGTAAAAAATTTTAAATAAATATATTTTTTTATATTTATTTATTTTATATATATATATATATATAATTATTATTATTATTTTTTTATGTATTGTGGATGTACCTAATACCTACATGGATTCATCCCAATTTTCCATTGTTTCTTAATGGTCTATATAATATTTGATTATTAATATATCAATATATTTATTGTGATTAGAATTATTCACATGGGAAATTAATTTTTCAAGCTATTTTATGACTTGCATGGTGCACCTCGTGACCAGGTGCGGTTACGTTGTTTTTCACTACCGTTTGCTGACCGTGTGGCGATAGAGTCTGCTCGTGGGTTGTCTGGTTCACACGTGGTGGTGAGTGCCCCAGCCATTAAGGGTGTAAAGAAGGTGTCAGTTACCGTTTGTCATTTTTGTAATCCCGTGATGGAGGATTCTGACTTTTTAGACATGGATGTCTCTGATGCGGAGAATGTGTCTTGTGATGAATATGAAATGGCCCGGGTTATCCATGCCCATCAGTTATGTTCCGATTGCCATTCCAGAGTACTCTCTTCTCCCGATTCAGGGTCCTCAGAGTGCGTTAAGCCATTCTCTGCTAAGGATGCTAGGTCCTGCGAGGCACATGTCCCAGAAACTCCCTTTGCTACACAAGCAGATGTCCCTTTGGTTTTTACGGCACGGTTCCGCATGGCCATATTTGCGGCCTTGGCTCATTTGTATCTCCCAAGTGAAATATTTTTAAGATACTGCTGTGTTCTGTCAACCAGGGCCCGCTGGGCGGGGGATTGCCCGATTCAGTTCGGCCTCCTGGGGAAGTGGGGGCCTCTGAGGTTTCATTTGTCGATCCGGAAAGGGATCATTTTGCCTTTCGCTATAGGTTGGCACGTCTTCGTGTCCTACTAAGACATGTTTTGGTGTTGCTAGAGGATTCCAGTCCTAGTGGGCAGAGGGATTTGAGGCCTTAGATGCCGGATGGCAACCTGGATAGACGTTTTGGGGATGAAGCTAATCTCCTTGTTGTCTCCGTTTTTCTTTATTTTATGTATAGGTTCCAGTTCTGAGCTTGGGTGAAGGTGCCTTCTGATCGGCTGGTCCGGTTAGGCGTACCCTTTTTTTCCCTTGGGCGTTCACCTGCGGGTGCTGCCTTACTTTCATTTTAGATCCGGATAGGATGTATTTGATTTATTTTGTATAAAGCTCATGGCTGATATAACTTTTGTTTTGAGAACGTTCTTTCTCTGGAACCGATACTTTTTTTGTGGTCGCATGGGCACTTCCTCGGAAGTTGCGCACTTTGGTTAAGTCCGAGGTTATGTTTTCTAGTTCATATTATCAAGCCTTCAGGTCGAATTTTCTTGGACCTTAGACAGATTCTGGAGTGCTTTTGTACCAGGCAGGTACTGGTCGGGCGCTGTCTACTGTTTCTTGGGTTCATGTCACCCTCGTGGTGCTGATTAGCCTGTTGGCTTTAAAAAAACTCTCTTAAGGCCTAGTGTTATGGAGATCGCTTCTGGTAGAAGGGTTGTGTGCTCCGATATAAGTTGTTTTTTTCTGGCGACATTGCTGAGATGCGTGACCGACTTTTTCAGACGTCATTGTGGTTTCTAGGTTCCCTGGGGACTCGGAACCGTGGGTTTCCATTCATTTGGAAGTCTGGAGTATCTGAATAGTGGACGATTGTGTCTTCAATTGTGGTATCTTCGGATGACTACTCTTGTAGCCTAATCGCATTCCTTTTGCAGTGGTGTGGTTTACTTCCCTCCCTTCTTGGGTTGGGTCATTTGTTAGGGAAGAGTGGACATGTCCTTTTTTCTCAGTGTTTCGTCTGCTCTAGTGTGTGGAGTGCAGGGGTCTCCCTGCCGTTTTACCAGGAGCTGCAAGGCTCCCGTTGTTATTCCATTTCAAGGATGTCAGGAGATCGATCCTGCAGGGATCTCTGGAGACTGTCGTCTGTTCAAGATAAAAACTGCCCCTCGTCATACCATGGTCTTTGACTCTTGGGTGCTACCAGTCGATTTAAGCCCTTCTGGCTTGAGAATCGGAGGTCTGGGGTCAGTTACAGTATTTTCGCCAGGAAAATGACCATTTAGTCTTTCCAGCGTGGGGTCAGGTAGTTAGGCCTGTCTACATGGATTACCTTGTGATTCAAGGGTACTGGTGGTCCTTTCCTAAACCGGTCTGGAGTTCTTTTCAGACTCTTGGGTTTGTGGATATTGCTAGGTACTTTACATCTAAGGACTTTAGATGGCGGAAGGCTCTGTCTGGGTGCGCTCCTAACCATAGGAGGCAGCTTATGGGTTCCTCAGGAGCTTCAGATCTTCGGATCGGTTCCATTTTTCAAGGACTCCGGCTAAGGACCACGTCTCTTGCCTGGAAAGGGTATGGACAGTTCTGTTTAACCTCAGGGTTTGGTTCTCCCGCATGTCCCTTTGGAGGGGCAGATGTTTTCTGTCTCTTATGAGAGATTAATATCATCCTGAGGCTTCAGTTTGAGGTTTTCTGACATGTCCCTACTTGTCTGCTGGGACATCTGATACTTTCTGGTAGGCTCCAGTTGCTATCCAACTGGGCTGACAATATTGGCTGAGGGCTTGGCCTCTAGTAGGGTGTTTTCTGTTGATCTGCTTCTCACCTAGGATGGGGAAGGGATTTTTTTTGTGTCTCTTTGGTTTGAAGGTACCTCAATATCTGTAAAGGGCTTGTGGGTCCTTGGTTTTCTCACCTCATAGGGTTTTTTCCCTCTCTGTGTTCTCAGTATCACAGAATTGATTTCTGGTATCGGAATGCTTTGGGTCAGAGTGCTTTCTTCTCTTGAGGAGGGTTCCTTCTTATGGATGGCTGCAGTGTAGGGTTCCTTGGACCCGAGCATGAGGTTCCTGTCATGGTTCAGGGTAGCATGCTAACTTTTTAGTAGTGGTCAGAGTTCTACTCTGGGGCTTTTTATGCCTCGTAGATCCATCCTTTTTCTTCCGAAGGTCTGAGACTCTTGTCTACAACAGGTCTTTCACTAGCCTTGTGGCTGGGAACGTTATCCTGGAAGGAAGGTCGGGGATCAGTCTGCTTTGCAGCATGGACCGTTTATTTTTATAAATCTGTCCTCCCCTTTTTTGGGGGGACTTTTAGTGCCCATCTCTCTACCGGCGGCGGCTGTTGCCAGGATGGATCACTCCTTGGATTCCGGAATTTTCTGGTTGGGAGCTGTTGTCGAGATTTTTTGTCTTGTCTAGGTTACAAGAGGGAACTTGGGAGTTTCTGGAAGACCATAATTGGTATGGTGCTGTGTCAGGGATTTGAGGGTAGCCTTCACGTCATCTTAGTGACGTTTTCTCCTGCCTATGGACTTATCTTCTGGTCCTTGTCCTCCTGGGGGTTTGTTCCCTGGACAGTGGTCCTGCAGCAACTTCTGGTAGATAGAGATTTTGACCAGCTTTTGATTTAAGTCCATTTTGGATGGTCCTTCAGATCTCCTAGGTTACTCTACTCTCCCTCTCTGGGGTTGATAGAGGTTTTTCGGTTTTGGAATTGTGTGAGTTAAGTTCCGTAGGGCTGACTCCTCGGAGGCCTTATACTCAGCAGACGCTGGGTCTGAGTGGTCTCTAGCACGGCTTTGCAGGTTGTGTAACTGATGAGTGGTTACCCGGGCTCCGGTTTTTCCCTTGTCATTATAGTTTTTTGTAGGGTGTCGAGTAATTTCAGGCTGTGGTGCCTTTTGCAGGAGCCACCTCTTTTGTACCCACTCTTTGTTTGCATTCAGTGTCCTCTAGCTTGGGTATTGTTTTCCCAAAAGTAATGAATGCAGCGGTGGATTCTTCCTGTTTAAGAAGAAAAACATAAATTATGCTTACCTGATAATTTTCTTTTCTTCTGACAGGAAGAGTTCACAGCTCCCGTCCGCACTTTATCTACGGGGCGGAAATACATTTTTGTTCTTCTGGCACCTTTTTTAAAATCACCCTGATATTTCTCCTACTGTTCCTTGTTCCCTTGGCAGAATGACTGGGGTAAGAGGGGGAGGTATTTGAAGCCTTTGGCTGGGGTGTCTTTGCCGCCTCCTGGTGGCCAGGTTCTGAATTTCCCAAAAGTAATGAATGCAGCTGTGGACTCTTCCTTTCAGAAGAAAAGGAAATTATCAGGTAAGCATAATTTATGTTTTTATCCATGGCTCCTAAGTTTTAGGGTTATTCTCCATATATCAATATATGAATACCACTGTCTGGCTTCTAAAAGTATGTCTGGCTACTAAATATTCTTACTGACTCCTAAATTTTAAACAGATTTGACGACCATTGGTGTAAATCCAGATCTTAGTGTGTTGAAATTTCACAAGAATAAATCCAGCTACGAAAAGAGCTGATACCACTTTGTTTTTTGTCAACAACAGTACTGAAAATAAAATAAGTTTCACATTATTTATTCGGTAATTAAGCATGTACCAAATTTTGAAATCAAAGACGTATAGTTACATTAATTTCATTAATAGCAACTGATTTTCTGTGTAATTCTTCTCTAAAATGTGATTATAATCTAAATGTAACATCGCCACCATAATGACTGACCCCCCCATTCATAAATTTGGGTTCCCTGTTGTAGATAAAATAACTGGAAAAGTGTAACCAAAGCTTACATAAAAAGTCAACACAAGGGGGCACTCAATACTTAACCCCTTCCTGCCGTTAGGACGTTCCATGCCGTCCTAACTGCATGCTGGGCTTTAGCGCCGTTAAGATGCCGGCAGTCTACAAACAGCAAGTCTCAATTGGCACTTGACAACCGAGACTGCTTGGGCTTCCAACATGTCGGACAGGGCTGGTAATAAGAAGCAGCCCTGGAAAATTTTGAAGACCAGCCCTATTTTCTGTTCAGTCAGTAGTATGTACACAACCCATTTTTGTTGAAGGGGATTATTGGGATACTTTTTCCCCCATTTTTTTTCCAGAATTAAAGAGACAGTCTACAATAGAATTTGTTATTGTTTTAAAAGATAGATAATCCCTTTATTACCTATTCCCCAGTTTTGCATAACCAACACAGTTATATTAATACACTTTTTACCTCTGTGGTTACCTTGTATCTAAGCCTCTGCAGACAGCCCCCTGATCACATGGCTTTTCATTTATTATCTATTGACTTGCATTTAGTACTGTGGTGTGCTAACTCTTAAATAACTCCTCGTGCATGATCACAATGTTATCTATATGGCCCACATGAACTAGCAGTCCCCTGTTGTGAAAAACAAATAAAAAAGCATGTGATAAGAGGCTGTCTTTAGTGGCTTAGAAACAAGCAGACATTTAAAGGTTTCAATGTTATAAAGTATATTAATATATCAATGTTGGTTGTGCAAAGCTGGGGAATGGGTAGTAAAGGCATTAAATGCATTTTTAAACCTTAACAATTTTAGTGTAAACTGTCCCTTTAAATTATATTAGTTTGCAGTAAAAAAAAAAAAAATGTCAGATGGTTTCTGTATAGGTACCCAAATGGATTATCCATAGTGTGATCTGGAGAGAAGACACTAAAAACTGTGTGTTGCTTTGTTTCACAGTGTGACTTCAATATAAACTATTCAAAGAGCTACCAAAATGGTACATGGTCTGGAGAAAAGTGCAGAGAAGAAAAGATTGTAGCTGGCTAGAAAATAAAGTGACTGTGCCTGCACATGCGAGATGCACACTCCCTTGTAAATCCTGAGACAAGTATCCTAATTGGATGCTTAAAGGGACAGTAAAGGTAAACTTTAATGAATGAAAGCCCGGTTTTTAAAAATACTATTAAAAAAAGGGGCACTTTTATTCATCAAAGTTTAGAAAGCAGCCGTTTTGTTTAAAAACTTACCTTTCTTCTCTTCACAGCTGGAGCAGCTTCCCCCGTCTGGAGATCCTTACTTCACACGTCAGCAATGACTAATCCGACCTCCTCCAATCACGGCATGACCTCAGGCAATGATTTCCCTGGGGGAAAAACCGTGATTGGAGAAAGCTGGATTAGTCATTGCTGACGTGTGAAGAGAGAATCTCCGGGCGGGGGTAGCTGCTCCGGCTGGGAAGAGAAGAAAGGTAAGTTTTTAAACAAAATGGCAGCTTTCTAAACTTTGATGGATGAATGTGCCCGTTTTTAATAGTATTTTTAAAATCCGGCTTTTATTCATCAAAGTTTACCTTCACTTTAAACTGACTGTATAGATCACAACATTTTTAACAACTTTCCAATTTACTTTAATTATTGATTTTGCATAGTTCACTTGGTATCCTTTGTTAAAGAGTAATCCTAGGTGAGTTCAGGAGCGAGCATGTGTCTTTAGCTACCTGGCAGCAGTTTGCAACACTGTTTATAGCAATGTTTTTTTTGTTTTTTTGTTTGTTTTTTTACTTTTTTATTGGAAAATTTAATACAATACAAAATTCTTAAAAAACATGTGATTATTCAATTGTACATTAGCAGAGCACCTATTAGACTAGTAAACCAACAAATCGAAATAGACCAAAACAAAACCCAACAAAACATAAAAAAACATATAAAAACATATATAATCTCTCCTATTTGCCCCACTAGCTCACTTCTTCCTTGACTGGTAGCGGAATGATCTGATTTATTTTGGTCCAAAGGTCATTCCCCATATAAAGAATAAGTGTCTCCCAAATTTTTATATAGTTGTTTATTTATACATTATATATAATTTCGTATCATGGGCCTCCAGGATAGCCTGTCTTGCTAAGACATTTTTAACTACACTAATAGAAGGGATTTCTTTAACAATCCAATTTTTAAAAATGAATGATCTTGTAAGGATAATTGCCCACTGGATAAATTTATAATCAGAGCCCCAATCTTCTATTCTATTTAAAAATAAAAAAGGGTTTCCCCTGAGATTTTTAACCCTTTTACCTAGAACTAAGAAAATGAGGTATTCAACTTTTCCCCAGAGCTGCCTTATCTTAGGACAAGAATATACCATATGCAGAATGCTAGGATCTTGCTCTCTACATTTTTTGCAGATATTTTCCGTTTGGATCTTCCATTTAAGTGCTCTCCTTGGTGTAATATAATCTTGATGGACTAACCTAAAATGAGATTCTCTTAGTTTGGCTGCCCTAGTTACATTTTTAATCATTGCAAAACTCTAACAGATATCAAGGTCCTTGCTAAAATGATTATTTGGTTTATTCCATTTATCAATATAATCCCTAGTGATTCCTTCCACTGTCGAGGTTTGTAGAATACCATACAAAAAATATAGTAAGCCTTTTTTGATTTTAGGACAATCTAGGATTGGATGTCTCTAACCGATATTTGGTACGCTATTTATCGTCTGCAATAAGTAATGCTTTGCCTGCATAAAGGAAAATTTATCTGATATTGAGACATTATATAGTTTTTGAAACTCTCTAAAATTATACGGCTTTAGAGTCAAAGGGTCCAACAGATGATAGATAAAATCGATCTTTAACCTCTTCCAGGTTTGGAACACCCTGAAATTTAATCCCGGGGAAAATCTGGGATTTCCTAGGACAGGAAGAAATTTAGAGAACAAAAAACATCTCCCCATAGATTTCAGCGCTGCTCTCCAAGCTAAAAGAATATCTTTTAATAATGGATGTGATGTGATTCTCGTTCCTAGCTCTCTATTAGAGGCATGTAAGATAAAAGGCAGAGACAAAGGAGCACCTATTGTTTCATCCATGCTATAGTTAGTGAAATTATTTGTTTGCGCTATCCAATCCAACAGGAATCTAAGCAAAGCAGCAAGATTGTAAATTTTTATATTAGATAGTGCCAGTCCACCCTTGACAGAAGGAAGATAGAGTTTATCTAACCTAATCTTAGGTTTCTTTCCTCGCCAGAGAACATATCTCAAAGCTTTCAAGAATTTATTAAGATCTAATGGTTTAATTGCCAAGGGCATCATTCTTATAGGGTATAGAATTCTTGGGAGAATAAATATTTTAAAGGCTGCTACCCTACCCGTAAGAGAGAGTGGCAAATTGACCCAGTTATTTAGTCTTTCTGCATTATGGTGGAGTGATGGCAAAATATTTAGACTATACCAATTGGATGGATTTGCTGTCAGATATATTCCTAGATATTTTAATCACTTAGTTTCTATAAAGGGATATGGTTTGTCTAACAAGGGTTTCTTTAACCACATAATTTTAGATTTAGAGTAATTCATTTTGTAGCCTATACCCTACCATATGCATCCAACAATTTTATAATTTCACAAACCTGCTTTTCTGGAGATGAAATACACATTAACAAATCATCTACAAATAGCGAGATTTTAAAGGTCTCCTTACCTATCTTGGATCACAATAAGAGCTCCCTGAGTCTAATAGCCAATGGTGACAAGATTAAATCAAAGAGAATGGGTGAAAGAGGACAGCCTTGCCTGGTGCCCCTGCCTAAATCAATCATGGGTGATAAATAGTTATTGACCAGAATAGAAGCACGAGAATCTGAATAAATATTGGAAATTAGAGCAAAATAAATTCCACTTCAGCCCAAATCGCCTAATGGCTTCACACATAAAACTCCACTCAACTCTGTCGAAGGCCTTCTCTGCATCCAAGGATAGCAGGAAGGCCTCCGGCAGAGCTGAGAGCTCCTCCCCCCATCTTGAGCCACTATATTGACAGATGACATGCAGGATTTTTCTAATGTTTAGTTCTGGGGTTCTCCCCATCACAAAATCTGCCTGGTCCGGGTGGAGAAGTTTTGCAGAATTGTTTTAAATCTGTCAGCCAAAAGTTTCATAAGGATCTTGTAATCAAGATTTAGGAGAGATATCGGTCTATAGGAAGACATCTGTGTGCTATCTTTATCTTCCTTTGGTATCAATATAATGTTGGCTGCTTTAAATTGGTGTGACATATTTTGATTATGGGAGTAAAACTAATAATAAAAAATTTTCAGCTCACCTGTAATCTCATCTTTCAAGATCCAATAAAATTCTAAAGATAGACCATTCGGTCCCGGTGCTTTACCCTTCCTCATACCATTCATGGTTTTACAAATATCTTGTTCTGTAATGGGGACATTCAATAATGTCAGATCTGCCAATGAGATCTTTGGTAGTTTTATGTTTTCCATGAACCCCTGAATGTCTGCACTCCTAGGGAGTTGGGAAGAATATAAGTTTGTAAAATAATTTTGGAAGAGCATATAAATTTCCTCTGCCTTATTAATAATTCTCCCCTCCTCATCTATGGGGCCTATGGGCTTTCTCTTCTTTGATTTATTAAATAGGTTGGCTAAGTATTTCCCTCCTTTATTACTGAATCTCTCAAAGTGCACTGCACTTTTACCTATTGACTTACCTGCCAAACTGAGAAGAAAATCATCTCAGTTTTTTTTTATTTTAAGGTATTTAAGTCTATTTGCCCTAGATGGATAATTTCTGAAACTAGAGTATGCTGAGGCAAGGTCAACTGCTAACTTACCATTCAGAGTATGCCCCTCTTTTTTTCTTAATTTAATTACATAAGACGTGATTTCCGCCTTCAGAGTTGCTTTAGCTGCCTCCCAGTATATTGGCATATTATGCTTATGTTCTATATTATTGATCCTGTACTTATTCCATTTCAGTTTCAAATATTCTACGAACTTTAAAGACTTAGTCAAGTAACTAGGAAAAAAGAAAGCATTATAATTAGTTCTCTGTGGTTCACTTAAAGGACCAGTCAACACATTAGATTTGCATAATCAACAAATGCAAGATAACAAGACAATGCAATAGCACTTAGTCTGAACTTCAAATGAGTAGTAGATTTTTTTATAACAAATTTCAAAGTTATGTCTATTTCCACTCCCCTTGTACCATGTGATAGCAATCAGCCAATCACAAATGCATATACGTATAGTCAGTGAATTCTTGCACATGCTCAGTAGGATCTGGTGACTCAAAAATTGTAAATATAAAAGACTGTGCATATTTTTTTTAATGGAACTAAATTGGAAAGTTGTTTAAAATTACATACTGTATCTGAATCATGAAAGTTTAATTTAACCTGAGTGGCCCTTTAATGTAAGGATTACAGGAGCATGGTCTGAAAATACAAATTCAAGGATATTGATATCTATAACTCTAGTCATCAGGGAATCTGAAATTAAAAAAAGATCTAATCTGGCTAAAGTATTGTGGGATTTGGAAAGACATGTGTATTCCAAATTGTTTGGCTTTAAGAGTCTCCAAGCATCTACCAGATTATAGGAAGCCGAGAATGTTGAAAATACCTTTTTTTAAAGTTACATTTATACTTACACCCCTTGTCTACCTTCTTTCCCAAAAGTTTCTTCCTATCAAGGTAAAAATTAGGTGTTACATTGTAGTCACCCATAACTATCACCTTTAGCTCTAAGAATTTATCTAGGATTATATATATCTTCCTCCAGAACCTCTAATCGGATTTATTGGGTCCATATATATTTCCAATTACATACTCCTTACCTTCTATAACAATATGTATAAATACAAAACAGCCATCTTTATCAATTATTTTCTGTTTAATTTCATAATCTAGTTTTTGATTTAACAAAATTGCTACCCCTCTTGAGGACTTAGTATATGAAGAGCTAATAACCTACCCAATCCACTTTGCCCTAATTTTCGAGTGTTCTAATTCTGAAAGATGAGTTTCCTGGAGGCCCATGATATCTAACTTTCTCTTACTCAGGTAGTTTATAATAGCTTTACGTTTAATTGGGGAGTTAATTCCTCCCACGTTCCAGGACAAGATTTTTACCATTATTTAATTAATATAAGACAACCCATGTAGATAATGGACTAGTCTACAATCAATGTGCCAAGGGGAAATAAGAGAGAGGAGAAAAGGGGAAAAAAAAGACCATCCAAACTAGAACACACAAAGTAATAATCATATGACTGCCCATCCTTCCTGAACAACTCTTTACAATCTTTATCTGGAAATCTCAACCTGATATACCCTTATGAGGGGTGCCTACCCTTACTTGGGGGGGGGGGGGGGAGAGAGAGAGGAAGAAAACCTTCTACCTAACCTATATGTGTACATTTATGTGAATACAATATTGCTTCTTTTTACAAATTAAATAACATCAGTGGTGAACTACTTCCCAGAGAAACATAGCCTCCTAGCATAAGTTATAACTAAAAAATTGAAGGACTACTGAATAAATAAAGAGCCTTTCTACCCATAAGTGTACATTTATGTAGATACAATATTGCTTCTTTTACTTATTAAATAACATCAGTGATTAACTACTTCCCTGAGGGACATAACCTCCTAACATAGGTTATAACTAAATAGCATTACTTTTCTTGCAAGTAGGTGAAAGAAAAAAAAGAGAAAATTTGAAAACTGCTAAATAAATAGAAAACCTTTCTACCTATATGTGTACATTTATGTGATCACAATATTGCTTTAAAGGGACATTCTACACCAGAATTGTTATTGTTTTAAAAGATAGATAGTTATTTATTACCCATTTCCCAGTTTTGCATAACCAACACAGTTATAATAATATACTTTTAACCTCTGTGATGTATCTAAGCCTCTGCAAACTGCCCCTTTTTTCAGTTCTTTTGACAGACTTGCAGTCTAGCCAATCAATGCCTGCTCCCAGATAACTTCACATGCACGAGCACAGTGTTATCTATATGAAATATGTGAACTAACACCCTCTAGTGGTGAACAACTGTTAAAATGCAACATGAAAGAGGTGGGCTTCAAGGTCTAAGAAATTAGCACTTGAACCTCCTAGGTTAAGCTTTCAACTAAGAATACCAAGAGAACAAAGCAAAATTGGTGATAAAAGTAAATTGGAAAATTGTTTAAAATTACATGCTCTATCTGAATCATGAAAGTTTATTTTGGCCTAGACTGTCCCTTTAAATAACATCAGTAGTTAACTACTTCCCAGAGGAACCAGCCTCCTATCATAGGTTATAACTAAATAAGTGATTGCTTTTTTTTTGCGAGTGGGTGAAAAGACAAAAAAAGTGTGTGGGGGGGGGGGGGGGGAACACTTTGCAAGGAATCATCATCCCATTCCATTGTGCAAAGCCAACAAATGAATAGTTACTGCCTACTTATACAAAACGTTATAGAACACATCTCCATATGTCCATATTTAGTGATATAAATATAATATTAATTATTTCACATAATGAAAGAGAGAGCGAGGAAAGGGTAGCGGGGAGGAAGAGAAAAAAAAACACACGCACACATCACCTTATAGAGATGTGCAGGAGCAGAAGATAAAAAAAAAACTGCAAGAAAAAAAAATACCCCACTTCAGGGAAAACATCCCAAATAAAAAAACAAGGCACAAAGAATTAAGAGGTTGCTATCTTCTTATCCAAAAAAGCTGGTGCTTGTTCAGGGGTTTCAAAAACAAAAAAGTCATTACCAACTCTAATTTTTAGTTTAGCTAGATACAACAATGAAAATTGTTTCCCTTCTTTTACCAATTGGGAGCATATTGGGGAGAACAGTCTCCTTTTATTTGCTGTCTCATAGGAAAAGTCTTGAAAAGCAGCAACCTTCCATCTTTATATGTAAGATGCTGCATCCTTCTAAAGGCTCTCAAAATGTCCATTTTGCCTTAAAAAAATTTAAATACTTTACCACGACTGGTCTGGGCCAGGTTGGTCTTGAATCCGATGCCTCTGATACTCTACCGGTTCTGTGGGCTCTTTCTACAGCATATTTAGATCCTACTCCTAGCAGTGAGGGGAGAGTTACTTCAGCAAAATATATCAGGCTCTCTGATTTAACCTCTTCTGGGAGCCAGATTATCCTCAGGTTATTGCGTCTGCTTCTGTCCTCCAATTCTTCCAATTTGGCCTCTAGTTTGCTGTTTTGTTTTGCCACCGAAAGATATTTAGAGTCAAAGCTATTCAATTTATCCTCACATTATGAGACCCTTTGTTCTAATTCTGTAATACGGCTATTTTGGTGCTTTATCTCCTCCATTATAGATGAGAGTTTTGAGTTAATCTCCTCCATTTTAGGAAAAATCAAGGCTGAAACCTGGATAGCTATGCTGTTAGCCTCACTTGGCTCTTCTCCTTTATCCTCCATCAAAGAAGGCCCTCAGACATTTATACTTTTGGGATTCTTTCTTTAACCCAATTTCTGTTTGGGTGACATTTTTTGAGACTTCAAGTATTTGTCCATCCGGACTCTGCATTACTTGGTCCTCAGTTTATAACTGGTATTATTGCATTAATTTAAGTGAACAAGAGTTTTTTTTTTCTTATTGCCAATAGAACTTCATCACATAAAAATATAGGTGCAACAATTACTATAATTATATAACCCCGTTTTTCAAAGGTCTTGCCTTCCAGCACCTGGTTTAAGGAAACCCAGTAGGGATGGTTCAGATATAAGATTTTTCTCAAAAAGTTATTTTATGCAGCTTAGAGAAGCAAACCACCAACCTTTCCACTCTTTGAAAGATTTGCTTTAGTGTTAAGCTGTGGTGGGCTTACCACCCTTTACTAAATCAACAGCTGAGCACCTGGGAAGAGGGTTATCGGGAAGGAGATGTCCACAGTAATTGTCACCCTCTTTATACTTTACAGAGCTTGTGCTTCCAACCTTATTATTATACTGTCCAATACACTTGGGCCTTAGCCTGAGACTCCGGCCCTTAAAACTTTTTGAAAGCCTGGATATTAGTTTAATGCGTAGAAGTAGCAATCATTCACAGATCCACTCAAATCTTTTCCTTACCCAGCTGGGCCTCTGCGTCATTCTGTGCTAGATCCCCTTAAAGGTAAAAAATGAACTTTTCTCTTACTCCACTCCTGGGGGAACAGGTCTCACCTGATATACTGGTGAGAAAACCGGGAACCTCTTAGCGGGGTTTCCTTTGGCCGACTCCCTGGATTACTGGAGCCTATGCCTTTCCTTGTGCCGTGGCAAATAGCTGAATCAGCCAGCCCGTCTTACAAGCATCCAGGGTGGATAAAAATCAATGATTTTTAAAAAAATAAATAAAAAAAATCTTTTTTTTTTGGATTTAAATCTGATTTTTTGGATTTAAATCGGATTTGGGACAAGCACTGTCTCCAGCTCATTTTTTGGCAAATAATGTCAATATCCAGTATCAGGGTCAAAACTTATGTGCTGAGGAAGAGGAGTTAGCTATGACATGGGTATCCAGCAATCATCCATCTGTAATGCCAACTATAATAAACTTCAAAGCTAAGGGGGAACCATTCAAGAAATATATGTTTGCTGAAGATATTTTAAAGAAAGTCGCACCAGTGAACTGGTGGAAGTCACTTAAGCACTTGGATTTAGAGACTGTTCAAGTAATGAACTCACTTTTAACAGCAGTAGCTTCTTCTGCAGGCCTTGAAAGAATATTCTCTTCCTTTGGACCCATTTATTCTAAATTGAGAAATCGTTTGGGACCCGATAAAGCAGGAAAGCTTGTTTTTCTTTTCCAGATTATAAACAAAGAAGAAGCTGAAGATGACGAGTGAGCTACAGAGGACAGTATTTAAATTTTCCATGTGTAGGCTGGGCTGACAGTCTTAGGCCTAGATTTAGAGTTCGGCGGTAGCCGTCAAAACCAGCGTTAGAGGCTCCTAACGCTGGTTTTGGCCGCACGCTGGTATTTGGAGTCAGTGATTAAAGGGTCTAACGCTCACTTTACAGCCGCGACTTTTCCATACCGCAGATCCCCCTACGCCATTTGCGTAGCCTATCTTTTCAATGGGATCTTTCTAACGCTGGTATTTAGAGTCGTTTCTGCAGTGAGCGTTAGAGCTCTAACGACAAGATTCCAGCCGCCTGAAAAAAGCAGGAGTTAAGAGCTTTCTGGCTAACGCCGGTTCATAAAGCTCTTAACTACTGTACCCTAAACTACACTAACACCCATAAACTACCTATGTACCCCTAAACCGAGGTCCCCCCACATCGCCGCCACTCGATTAAAATTTTTAACCCCTAATCTGCCGACCGCCACCTACGTTATACTTATGTACCCCTAATCTGCTGCCCCTAACCCCGCCGACCCCTATATTATATTTATTAACCCCTAACTTGCCCCACACAACGTCGCCGCAAGCTACTTAAAATAATTAACCCCTAATCTTCCGACCGCAAATCGCCGCCACCTACGTTATCCCTATGTACCCCTAATCTTCTGCCCCTAACATCGCCGACCCCTATGTTATATTTATTAACCCCTAATCTGCCCCCCACAACGTCGCCGACACCTACCTACACTTATTAACCCCTAATCTGCCGAGCGGACCTGAGCGCTACTATAATAAAGTTATTAACCCCTAATCCGCCTCACTAACCCTATCATAAATAGTATTAACCCCTAATCTGCCCTCCCTAACATCGCCGACACCTACCTTCAATTATTAACCCCTAATCTGCCGACCGGAGCTCACCGCTATTCTAATAAATGTATTAACCCCTAAAGCTAAGTCTAACCCTAACACTAACACCCCCCTAAGTTAAATATAATTTTTATCTAACGAAATAAATTAACTCTTATTAAATAAATTATTCCTATTTAAAGCTAAATACTTACCTGTAAAATAAATCCTAATATAGCTACAATATAAATTACATTTATATTATAGCTATTTTAGGATTAATATTTATTTTACAGGTAACTTTGTATTTATTTTAACCAGGTACAATAGCTATTAAATAGTTAAGAACTATTTAATAGTTACCTAGTTAAAATAATTACAAATTTACCTGTAAAATAAATCCTAACCTAAGATATAATTAAACCTAACACTACCCTATCAATAAAATAATTAAATAAACTACCTACAATTACCTACAATTAACCTAACACTACACTATCAATAAATTAATTAAACACAATTGCTACAAATAAATACAATTAAATAAACTATCTAAAGTACAAAAAATAAAAAAGAACTAAGTTACAGAAAATAAAAAAATATTTACAAACATAAGAAAAATATTACAACAATTTTAAACTAATTACACCTACTCTAAGCCCCCTAATAAAATAACAAAGACCCCCAAAATAAAAAATTCCCTACCCTATTCTAAATTTAAAAAGTTACAAGCTCTTTTACCTTACCAGCCCTGAACAGGGCCCTTTGCGGGGCATGCCCCAAGAAGTTCAGCTCTTTTGCCTGTAAAAGAAAACATACAATACCCCCCCCCCCCCAACATTACAACCCACCACCCACATACCCCTAATCTAACCCAAACCCCCCTTAAATAAACCTAACACTAAGCCCCTGATGATCTTCCTACCTTGTCTTCACCATGCCAGGTTCACCGATCCGTCCTGGCTCCAAGATCTTCATCCAACCCAAGCGGGGGTTGGCGATCCATAATCCGGTGCTCCAAAGTCTTCCTCCTATCCGGCAAGAAGAGGACATCCGGACCGGCAAACATCTTCTCCAAGCGGCATCTTCTATGTTCTTCCATCCGATGACGACCGGCTCCATCTTGAAGACCTCCAGCGCGGATCCATCCTCTTCTTCCGACGACTAGACGACGAATGACGGTTCCTTTAAGGGACGTCATCCAAGATGGCGTCCCTCGAATTCCGATTGGCTGATAGGATTCTATCAGCCAATCGGAATTAAGGTAGGAATTTTCTGATTGGCTGATGGAATCAGCCAATCAGAATCAAGTTCAATCCGATTGGCTGATCCAATCAGCCAATCAGATTGAGCTCGCATTCTATTGGCTGTTCCGATCAGCCAATACAATGCAAGCTCAATCTGATTGGCTGATTGGATCAGCCAATCGGATTGAACTTGATTCTGATTGGCTGATTCCATCAGCCAATCAGAAAATTCCTACCTTAATTCCGATTGGCTGATAGAATCCTATCAGCCAATCGGAATTCGAGGGACGCCATCTTGGATGACGTCCCTTAAAGGAACCGTCATTCGTCGTCTAGTCGTCGGAAGAAGAGGATGGATCCGCGCTGGAGGTCTTCAAGATGGAGCCGCTTGGAGAAGATGTTTGCCGGTCCGGATGTCCTCTTCTTGCCGGATAGGAGGAAGACTTTGGAGCACCGGATTATGGATCGCCAACCCCCGCTTGGGTTGGATGAAGATCTTGGAGCCAGGACGGATCGGTGAACCTGGCATGGTGAAGACAAGGTAGGAAGATCATCAGGGGCTTAGTGTTAGGTTTATTTAAGGGGGGTTTGGGTTAGATTAGGGGTATGTGGGTGGTGGGTTGTAATGTTGGGGGGGGGGGTATTGTATGTTTTCTTTTACAGGCAAAAGAGCTGAACTTCTTGGGGCATGCCCCGCAAAGGGCCCTGTTCAGGGCTGGTAAGGTAAAAGAGCTTGTAACTTTTTAAATTTAGAATAGGGTAGGGAATTTTTTATTTTGGGGGTCTTTGTTATTTTATTAGGGGGCTTAGAGTAGGTGTAATTAGTTTAAAATTGTTGTAATATTTTTCTTATGTTTGTAAATATTTTTTTATTTTCTGTAACTTAGTTCTTTTTTATTTTTTGTACTTTAGATAGTTTATTTAATTGTATTTATTTGTAGCAATTGTGTTTAATTAATTTATTGATAGTGTAGTGTTAGGTTAATTGTAGGTAATTGTAGGTAGTTTATTTAATTATTTTATTGATAGGGTAGTGTTAGGTTTAATTATATCTTAGGTTAGGATTTATTTTACAGGTAAATTTGTAATTATTTTAACTAGGTAACTATTAAATAGTTCTTAACTATTTAATAGCTATTGTACCTGGTTAAAATAAATACAAAGTTACCTGTAAAATAAATATTAATCCTAAAATAGCTATAATATAAATGTAATTTATATTGTAGCTATATTAGGATTTATTTTACAGGTAAGTATTTAGCTTTAAATAGGAATCATTTATTTAATAAGAGTTAATTTATTTCGTTAGATAAAAATTATATTTAACTTAGGGGGGTGTTAGTGTTAGGGTTAGACTTAGCTTTAGGGGTTAATACATTTATTAGAATAGCGGTGAGCTCCGGTCGGCAGATTAGGGGTTAATAATTGAAGGTAGGTGTCGGCGATGTTAGGGAGGGCAGATTAGGGGTTAATACTATTTATGATAGGGTTAGTGAGGCGGATTAGGGGTTAATAACTTTATTATAGTAGCGCTCAGGTCCGCTCGGCAGATTAGGGGTTAATAAGTGTAGGTAGGTGTCGGCGACGTTGTGGGGGGCAGATTAGGGGTTAATAAATATAACATAGGGGTCGGCGATGTTAGGGCAGCAGATTAGGGGTACATAGGGATAACGTAGGTGGCGGCGGTTTACGGAGCGGCAGATTAGGGGTTAAAAGTGTAATGCAGGGGTCAGCGATAGCGGGGGCGGCAGATTAGGGGTTAATAAGTGTAAGGCTAGGGGTGTTTAGACTCGGGGTACATGTTAGAGTGTTAGGTGCAGACGTAGGAAGTGTTTCCCCATAGGAAACAATGGGGCTGCGTTAGGAGCTGAACGCTGCTTTTTTGCAGGTGTTAGGTTTTTTTTCAGCTCAAACAGCCCCATTGTTTCCTATGGGAGAATCGTGCACGAGCACGTTTTTGAGGCCGGCCGCGTCCGTAAGCAACTCTGGTATCGAGAGTTGTATTTGCGGTAAAAATGCTCTACGCTCCTTTTTTGGAGCCTAACGCAGCATTTGTTTGAACTCTCGATACCAGAGTTAAATTTATGGTGCGGCCAGAAAAAAACCCGCGGAGCGTTAACAGCCCTTTTACCGCCAAACTCCAAATCTAGCCGTAAGTTTCTTAAAATATATATATTTTGTTTAGCCATATTAGTTAAACATGGATGTTTGTTTAAGCAAATAACATACTGTATGCTGTAATGTTATTGTTTCAGTTGAATAAATCTGTTTAAATTATTATTAAGTTAATGATTATTTTTCTCCTTCCTAAGTACAACAGAAAAGTTGTCCAAATATGAATTATATTGATTAACCTATTAAACTGGGGATAAAAAAACTAATATGAAAAACTGTTATTCTAATAATCCTCATCTACTTGCATATTAAAGTTATACCAGCAAGAATTAGTCTTTATGTAGAAAACTATTATTTAAATCAAGCCTTACTGACTAGTGATTTAAATCGTGAATTATATCAGTTTCATTTAAATCAAATACACCCTGCAAGCATCACCTGTTAAACTGCGCCTCTCGTAGTTTGGATATTCACAGTGGCTAGGGTGCCGGGTAAAGCTTGCCTGATTAGCTGAGTACCGACCGTGGTCCGTAATTTGAGCGCTGCTCACTTCATCTCCCTTCTCTGCACGCTGCTCTCCTCTCTGCGTGACGCTGTAACGTCGCCTCTCGGCACCCCCCCCATTCTTTGCCTTGTACATCAGGAGGTGTGCAAAGCTGTTAATAGCAATGTTATACATAATTACAAACACTGCTGTCATAGAGAGCTATAGATCAGTGCGCGCTTGTAAGTTCCTATCAGCTACCTAGGTTAGCGCTGCGGAATCTGTTGGCGCTCTACAAATAACCGATAATAATAATAATAATAATATTCTTGTGAAAATGCAACACACTAAGATCTGAATTTGCACAGATAGTGTGTTAAACTTTCACAACAATAAATCCATCTCTGAATGGAGCCGCATGTCTACTGCACACGTATGCCATTTATCATTGACTCACCTAATGCGTTTATCTAGATCCCAGTAGCGCATTGATTCTTCTTCAGCAAAAATGCAAATGTCCCTTTAAATAAAGACCAACAATGTGTATTTCTTAAGCTGCTTTGGTGTATAAAACATAATAGAATGAGAAAATTGCGTAATTGTTTACTGGCTCTACTGTATTGCATTAATCATAATCAACTTTGGCTATGATTCTGCTATGACAGTGAAGACACTCAGCAAACAGGAATATCACAACACTTCAAATGTATGTCACTTCTTGGCCCAGTTTTACATTGTCAAACTCGTTCCTGCTCCTAAGTTTCTCATCAGGAATGATATATAGGGCTGGGCTGCTATGTATTTTTAGATATCACACTCCCTCCTAAGTCATTACAAGATTACAGAGCTCGATTACAATTGCAGGTATTCCTTCTGTAATGAGATGCTCCATATTTATTCTACCTAAAGTGTTAGATTAATGTGTCTCCAAATTGTGTGAAATGTAAGGTTTATAAGGATATGATTTACATAACAGCTTGTGAATATTTTATGATAATAAAATAGTTAACCACACTAAATGCCTTTTACACTGTATGTAAAATGTTTAAATGTTTTTGTTTTTTCCCCACAACAAATCTTTTTCATTTAAAGGGACAGTCTAGTAAAAAATAAACTTTCATGATTCAAATAGGGGATGTAATTTTCTAATGTACTTTTCTCATAAATTTTGCATTGTGCTCTTGGTATTCTTATTTGAAAGCTAAACCTAGGAGACTCATATGCTAATTTCTTAGCCCTTGAAGGCCACCTCTTATCTGAATGCATTTTGACATTTTTTTCCCACACCTAGATGGCGTTAGTTCACGTTTTTCATTTAGATAACATTGTGCTCACGCACGTGGAGTTACCTAAGAGTCAGCACTGATTGGCTAAAATCCAAGTCTGTCAGAAGAACTGAAATAAGGGGGCTGTCTGCAGAGATTTAGATACAAGGTAATCACATAGGTAAAAAGTATATTAATATAATTGTGTTGGTCATAAAAAAAAAACTGGGGAATGGGTAATAAAGGGATTATCTATCTTTTTAAACAATAAAAATTCTGGAGTAGACTGTCCCTTTATTTCTTATAATTCATAACACATCTTAAGATCAGTTGCTATAACTATTTTATAAATTGCAAACAGCACATTGTGTAGACAATATACTGTATCTAATTTTAATTAATATTAGTTATAACAATGTAGACAATGTCCTGTTTTTATAAGCTTACATTGGGGATGACAAATAGCTGAAAATGAATGTCAGTGAACAAAATTAACGGTCAATCAAGTCAGGAGGCAAAGATAACAGAGTTGATAAATAGTTAAAGTATCAGAGTACAGGTATAAAACCTTTTATACAAAGTGTTTTGGACTGGAAATGGTGTGGATTTTAGAATATTATTTACATCTGTAAAATGGGAAAGCTTGGAAAAAGGGATTGGACCAAATGGAAAAAACAATATCATATCACTGTTTACATGGCTTAATATAGCTTATACATGCAAATACTTTTGTATACACAGTACTATTAGAAATATAGTACTGTACTGTAATCAGAAAGCTAATAGTTATTGTTTTTAAAAAATATTTATTTGCATTTTGGAACACAAAAACCAAACCAAAGATGCAGGTAGTGACAATTGTGGCTTGAATTTTTTTTATTTTAAAATATATATATCTTTTTTTAAATATTAAAGAAAAAGTCTGGATTTCTTAATAATTTTGGAATTCCGGATTTGGTGATTTTTACCCGTAGAATACAAATAGTTAAATTTCGAGTCCTAACAAAATATGTATGTTTGCTAGGTTTAGTAACTAAGGTGTGTAGCTGGGGTCACAAAATGACAATTTCCATCATCAAAATAATGGTGACCACGATGTCCCTTGTTTAAAGGGACACTAAACCCAAATTCTTTCGTGATTCAAATAGAGCATGCCATTTTAAGCAACTTTCTAATTTACTCCTATAATAATTTTTTCTTGATTTTTTTGCTATCTTTATTTGAAAAAGATGGCATCTAAGTTAAGGAGCCAGTCAATTTTTGGTTCAGACCCTGGACAGCACTTGATAATTGGTGGGTGAATTTATCCACCAATCATCAAGAACAACCCAGGTTGACCATACAAAACAAGAAATAGAGATTCAAGTGTAGTTTTATTAGTATACCATGACACGCATAATATTATCTACTCACACTGAGGTAGACTATTCAAGCCCATAAAATGTTAAAATCCTGGCAAACTGCTCACACGCCCAAATAAGACTGCTGTCAAACGTCTCTCGCTAACCGTCTGTACTCAGGGATATCCAGATTCACAACAGAGTAACGGTTGCAGTATTGAGGCAATGGAATCGTGGCAGCTAATATATGAATCACCCAATTGGTGATAATGTAACTAATGACCCCAACGCGTTTCTCCCAGTAATTGCCGGGCTTTCACCAAAAATAGGCAGGCTTCTAAACTTACATTCTTGCTTTTCAAATAAAGATACCAAGAGAATGAAGAAAATTTGATAATAGGAGTAAATTAAGGTTTCAGCAGGATTGATCTGTCAATCACAGTGCTGAAGTAATTTAATCCATATGTAAGTGTAACAGGGGTCCTTTTGTGATACCTTAATCAGATTGTTCTGATAATAATTACAAGGATTGATCTAGGAATTAATTGATCAAGCTCTAGAACAAGGCTTATAGGGACTGAAAACCAAATTTGTTTCTTTCATGATTCAGACAGAACATGCCATTTTAAACAAGTTTCCAATGTACATTTTATTTATCTAATTTACTTCCTTCTGTTCATATCCATTGTTGAAAATAATGCCTAAACTAGGCTCAGGAGCAAGAAAGGTACTACTCTGAGCTAGCTGCTGATTAGTGGATGCACAAATATTCCTCTTGTCATTGGTTACCCAATGTGTTCAACTAGCTCCCAGCAGTCTATTGCTGCTACTTGAAAAAAGGATACCAAGATAATTAAGCACATTTGATAAGTAAATTGGAATGTTGTTTATAATGGTATGTTCTCTCTGAATCATAAAATACAAATTTGGGTTTCATGTCCCTTTAATATCTGAGAAACTGCATATCTTTGTAAAGCAGCAGGATCCAGTTATTTGATGTATTACTCAAGAAGTATGATAACCCTATGGAATAAATGCATTGTTATTTGGCCCATTAACTCCATTCTTAGCCCTATTGCAAGATATCTTGATAGAATATTGCCCGCCCCCCTGGTCATAAGAGGTGAATCTTATATTAAAGATCCTAGTGATTTCTTAATAGTGTATTGGAGGAACTTATAGTGATGAAGAGAGTCACTTTTTTTTTGAACACTCTGGAACTTGTTTTAGCTAACAGCTTTTTAATTTTTTTCAAAATTAAATTTATTTGCAAAAAGAGATATCTCAATGGTATCAGATGTCACCTGTCTTTATTCATGTTTGTATGTTTGTCAATTATGTTTGGAAGGTATTTGTTTAATTCAAGGAGAATTGTATTATGTGGCTCAGATAAAGTGACTCTCTCTTTATTAGCTGGGGGGGTTTATAGGGAAATTGACAACTTCTTGAGAAAAGAAAGGGATCCCCATAAGCAATGACCTTTTAGGAGTACTTTTAGCCCTATTAGCCAAAAGACTTTTGGTGTTATAAGGTGCAACTGGGTTATAAACTTGCCCAGGGATATCTGAATTTCAAGACCCCCACATGCAGCATATAGGAAAGGACAGATAATTGGTAGGAATGTAGTCAAGAAGGTAACAACACCTGTACTTACTTGGGGTGTAGACATTGTAACAGTGTCAATAAGTGTGAATATATTAGCCACCCTTATTCAGGCATGAAATACAGAACGTGTTATTTTATATGTGAATGTAAGAAGGTTGTGTATGCCCTTAAATGCCCATTTGGGCCCCTATACATAGGTCAAACAACACAAAAAGTTGACTGTATTAGGTCACCACAGGTCCAATATTAGGAATCCAAAACTCAAACATCTCCCTATTCTATCACATTTTATTGAAATATGACACCAAGGCGATCAATTTAGGTTAATGGTGTTAGAGAACATTTGCTTTTATAGACAGTGGGAGAAGTGAGGATAAGCAATCAAATAAAAGAGGCTAGGTGGAGTTGAGTGTTTCACACACTACACTTAATAGGTTAAATAGAGAATATGATCTCTCTTTTTTATAAAAAGGTTCAGTCTTCAATGAAAAGTGATGAACTAAAATAGGGTTTATTCAATGTAGCATCAGCATGAATTTGATGAAATGTTGAGTAGTATAAAAAGTTTAGATACAAAGTTATGTTTAGGAAAGTTTGCTATTAAATAACTGATCAATGTATGAAAAAAGGTCTCTTGTCCTATCTCTCCTCCTATAAGGATTTAGGAAAGACACAGGGTAGTTTAAGATTTGAAAAGGTTTAAAGTTTGCATTCAATTATTGAATACTGTGTTAGGCTTGGTTAGGAGTCTGAAAATCAGCGCAATGTTATATATCAAAATAAGCAAAACCATACTTTTTTTTTTAAAAAGGCTATATAAATGGATCATCTACAAAACATTTATGCAAAGAAAAATCTAGTGTATAATGTCCCTTTAAGGTGGGGAGAGGGTTAGTAGCAGCAGTCTTAAAGGGGGTCCCAGCAGTGCACAACCCTAATAAAGATGACAAAATACAATCTAAAGCGGTAACAATTATTTTATATTTTAAAATCATTTTTAAAATTGTATTAAAACTGTATGATCGTTATCATCTGACACCTGCTTTTTAAAAGTCAATAGTCATTGTGCAAGAGTCAAAATAAAGAATGCAAAGCTAAGTTTATCACAATGAGAAAAAGTGTAAGTTGCTGATAAACCTGAACTGTCATAGAAGAAAGAATACAAAGCAAGAAGGTTGTTTTGCTTTTCTTTACTCATCAAGGATACAGCACAAAAAATTACAATAATTATACTTAGAGGGGCCCACTAGCACCTTCTTCAACTCCTTTCCTACAAGTGCCCCCTATTGTAATTCCAGTGCCCCCTTCCAACTCATGCTGATTAGTGCCCCCTTCAGTAATCCCACCAGAGGGCAGTAGCGCCCACATTGGGAACCACTGGTCTAAACCATTCTTAGAATACACAAGTAAAAGAAATTTGCACACATGATCCATGTCTTCTAGGTAAAAATAAAATTTAATAAGTGACCAGTGTTTAAAAGCAGGCCATGTTTAAAGGGGGAAAAAAACCTTTTCCTTTCACTTAACACCCCCTTCATTCAACAAGAAAATTGCTGACTCATTTTGATTGGTGTCAATTGTTTTTAAATCCCATCTTTTGCAGGCTTTTAAACCTGACAATGTAGACCAGTGGGAGGATCACTGGATACTTATAATTGTATGTTCTACCTTATAATTGTATGTGGACATTGTTACAGTGTCAATAAGGGTAAATATATTAGCCACGCTTATTCAGGAATGAAATACAGAACATGGTGTTATTTTATATGTGAATCTAAGAATGTAGTTTATGCCCTTAAATGCCCATGTGGACCTCTATACATAGGTCAAACAACACAAAAAGTTGACTGTATTAGGTCAACACAGATCCAATATTAGGAATCCAAAACTCAAACATCTCCCTCTTCCATCACATTTTATTGAAATGTGACACCAAGGTGATCAATTTAGATTTATGGTGTTAGAGAATGTTTGCTTTAATAGAAGTGGGTGGTGAGGATAAACAATAAAATTAAAGAGGCTAGGTGGAGCTGAGTGTTGCACACACTACACTCAAATCCCTGTGTGCAGTTTCCGAAAGAGAGATCAAGAAAGACCCACTAATAATTTGGTTTGATATTTCAAAACTTTTTCCACTACATTTAAACTCTTATTTTTTTTCTTAATATCTCAGTGTAGAAAAAAAAAATCCTTAGGCAATATTCTAGTTTGCTCTAATGTTACAAATATAACCCACAATTTCTACTTTTCCACAAATTAAGATAAAGGAGCAGATACATCGAGAGTATAAACCACTATAAGAATCAGAAGAACCAAAGGAAGCAATTGTAGCAATAACTATAACAGTGAGGGGACATGAAATGCAGAATAATCTTCTTTTGGCCATGAATTTGGAAGGTTGCCATAATGGAGGAACACGTGAATGGGAACTAATCATGATTATATGTAATTGAAAGAACTGAGTTGGCCAAATCCTGCAGACCCAAGGGTCTTTCTGCTCAGCTCTTGAAGGCTGGATAAGGCCTTAGAATACAGCATCTTTCAAATGTGAAAATACAAGCAACACAATTTATAAAATAGTGCAAACCTGCTCAACCCTAGACAAACTCTTCTGCAGTTTGAATTCCTCCACTATGGCTGCTGAAGTTCCTGGACCTCTGCTGCTTTGTTTCATTAAAAACAAACACCCCCCGCGTAAAAATGTAAATAAATAAAAAGGTCTAGTTTATTTAACCTTATAACTACACTATCTGTACCATGGGTGGGTCAAGAGCACTATAAGGGCAAGTAGAGGATTTTATAATGCCAAGAAAGCAAAATCTAAGTGTGCTGCTCCAGAAAAGAAGGTAATGTTGACTTCAAGAGAGGTCTACTTAAAGGGACATTAAACCCCAAAAAATTCTTTCATGATTTAGATAGTTTCCAATTCCCTTTTATTATCAAATTTTTCTCATTCTCATGATATTCTTTGTTGAAGGGATACCTCGGTAGGTAGCGTGCACATGCCTGAAGCACTACACGACAGGAAATAGTGCTGCCATCTAGTGCCCCTGCTAATGTATAACATTGTTGCAAAACTGCTGCTATATAGTGCTGCAGACATGTGCACACTCTTGAGCTTACATTTCTGCTTTTCCACAAAGGATAACAAGAAAACTAAGAATATTTGATAATAGAAGTAATTTAGAAAGTTGTTTAAAATGTTATGTTCTATCTAAATCATGAAAGAAAAAAATTGGGTTTTATGTCCCTTTAATTCGTGTATTTTAGTTCTGTCACAGTAGTAGCGTAGTTTAACGTTTCTGCTACAGAGAAGAGAAAACACATGGGCAGAAGGAAACTGTGCATAAAAAAGTGCACAAAAACACTATAAGAAGGAGCAATTAATTTTTAAAAAATGCAGGAAAAGAGTAGGTTAATAAAATTCACATTGTTTTGTTTGCAGAAAATTAACCCCCCGCCAAATAATAAGGAACACACACTGTCAATGCATGCCAAAAATGCAACAGGAGTGGGACTGGGTCACAAGAAAATTAGAATATGCAAGAAAATCTGACTAGAAAATATCGCCTGAACATATCTATTTAAAAAAGTAAGATAATATACCTCAAACTTTCCTCAGTAGCTACATTCCATTGAAAAGGGACTTTGAGCAGCCAATCGGGAGGCATGCCCCAGGACTTGCAAGCCAGTGTGCATCTGGCATGTGCAGCACAGTAATTACTCTATTTCTCTACTCGGTTTAAGGAAGGTTACTATAAAATCTTGTGAGATTTCAGTGAAATCCCATAGGATCATGGTACATCTCTTATTGTAGGTTCTCCCTGCTGACAGACTCTTGCACTACAGCCACATTGACAATGTACTGAAGGACTCTGCTGAGCATGCCAAATGGCAACATAACTGACCAACTGTACTGAACTGAACTGTAGGAAAACAAAAACTAATTTGTATGAAATAACTTAAACATAAACTTCAAAATACCAAAGGGCATTAAAACAAATCAAAAGCCATCAGCATGTTTAAGGGATACTAAACCCAATTTTTTTTCTTTCATGATTCAGATAGAGCATGCAATTTTAAGCAACTTTCTAATTTACTCCTATTATCTTGCTATCTTTATTTAAAAAGCAGGAATGTAAAGCTTAAAGGGATATTAAACCCAAATTTTGTCTCTCATGATTCAGGTACATCATGCAATTTGAAGCAACTCTCTAATTCACTTATATTATCAATTTTTCCTCGTTCACATGCTATCTTGATTTTAAAAAGCTAGACTGTAAGCATAAGAGCCATCCCATTTTTGGTTCAGCACCTGGGTAGCGCTTGCTGATTGGTGGCTAAAAAACTGACCTTGAGATAGTAGGTCTGGCCGCAACGGAAGTGGCTAAGGCGGGCAACTGGACATCCGAACTTGATCCGCATACCAAAACCTGTAGCAAACCAATCAGCAAGCGCTAACCAGGTGCTGAACCAAAAATGGGCCAGTTCCTAACCTTACATTACTGCTATTTCCAATAAAGACAACAAGAGAACAAATACAATTTGTTAATAGGAGCAAATGAGAAAGTTGCTTAAAATTGCATGCTCTATCTGAATCATGAAAGAAAAAATTTGGGTTTAGTATCCCTTTAATAGCCGGCCCATTGTTGGTTAAGAACCTGGGTTATGCTTGCTTATTGGTTTGCTAAATGTAGCCACCAATAAAGCAAGCGCTATCCATGGTGCTGAACCTAAAATAGGCCGACTCCCAAGCCTAATATTCCTGCATTGGAAATAAAGATAGCAAGAGAACGAAGAAACATTGATAATAGGAGTAAACTAGAAAGTTGCTTAAAATTGCCTGCTCTGTCTGAGTAAATTTGGGTTTAGTATCCTCCCTTTAAGTATTATAAAAAACATAATTTATGTAAGAACTTACCAGATAAATTCATTTCTTTCATATTGGCAAGAGTCCATGAGCTAGTGACATATGGGATATACAATCCTACCAGGAGGGGCAAAGTTTCCCAAACCTCAAAATGCCTATAAATACACCCCTCACCACACCCACAATTCAGTTTAACGAATAGCCAAGCAGTGAGGTGATAAAGAAAGGAGTAGAAAGCATCAACAAAGGAAATTTGGAAATAATTGTGCTTTATACAAAAAATCATAACCACCATAAAAAGGGTGGGCCTCATGGACTCTTGCCAATATGAAATAAATGAATTTATCAGGTAAGTTCTTACATAAATTATGTTTTCTTTCATGTAATTGGCAAGAGTCCATGAGCTAGTGACATATGGGATATCAATACCCAAGATGTGGATCTCCACTCAAGAGTCACTAGAGAGGGAGGGAATAAAATAAAAACAGCCATATACCACTGAAAAAATTAGTCCACAACCCAAAAAAATAAGTTTATTTCCATTTGAAAGAAAAAAACTTAAATCAAAAGTAGAAGAATCAAACTGAAACAGCTGCCTGAAGAACTTTTCTACCAAAAACTGCTTCCGAAGAAGCAAATACATCAAAACGGTAGAATTTTGTAAATTTATGCAAAGTGGACCAAGTTGCTGCTTTGCAAATCTGATCAACTGAAGCTTCATTCTTAAAAGCCCACGAAGTGGAAACTTATCTAGTAGAATGAGCTATAATTCTCTGAGGCGGGGCTTGACCCGACTCCAAATAAGCTTGATGAATCAAAAGCTTTAACCAAGAGGCCAAGGAAATAGCAGAGGCCTTCTGACCTTTGCTAGGAAAATATAACAAATAGACTAGAAGTCTTCCTGAAATCTTTAGTAGCTTCAACATAATATTTCAAAGTTGTCACCACATCCAAAGAATGTAAGGATCTTTCCAAAGGATTCTTAGGATTAGGACACAAGGAAGGGACAACAATTTCTCTACTAATGTTGTTAGAATTCACAACCTTAGGTAAAAATTCAAAAGAAGTCCGCAAAACCGCCTTATCCTGATGAAAAATCAAAAAAGTAGATTCACAAAAAAGATAGCTCAGAAACTCTTCTAGCAGAAGAGATGGCTAAAAGGAACAACACTTTCCAAGAAAGTAGTTTAATGCCCAAAGAATGCATAGGCTCAAATGGAGGAGCCTGTAAAGCCTTCAGAACCAAATTAAGACTCCAAGGAGGATAAATTGATTTAATGACAGGCTTAATATGAACTAAAGCCTGTACAAAACAGTGTATATCAGGAAGTATAGCAATCTTTCTGTGAAATAAAACAGAAATAGCGGAGATTTGTCCTTTCAAGGAACTTGCAGACAAACCCTTATCCAAACCATCCTGAAGAAACTGTAAAATTCTAGGAATTCTAAAAGAATGCCAAGAAAATTTATGAGAAGAACACCATGAAATGTAAGTCTTCCAAACTCTATAATAAATCTTTCTAGAGACAGATTTACGAGCTTGTAACATAGTATTAATCACTGAGTCAGAGAAACCTCTATGACTTAGAACTAAGCGTTCAATTTCCATACTTTCAAATTTAATGATTTGAGATCCTGATGGAAAAACGGACCTTGAGATAGTAGGTCTGGCCGCAACGGAAGTGGCTAAGGCGGGCAACTGGACATCCGAACCAGATCCGCATACCAAAACCTGTGTGGCCATGCTGGCGCCACCAGCAACACAAATGATTGTTCCATGATGATTTTGGAAATCACTCTTGGAAGGAGAACTAGAGGCGGGAAGATGTAAGCAGGATGATAACACCAAGGAAGTGTCAGCGCATCCACTGCTTCCGCCTGAACATCCCTGGACCTGGACAGGTATCTGGGAAGTTTCTTGATTAGATGAGAGGCCATGAGATCTATCTCTGGAAGACCCCACATCTGAACAAACTGAGAAAACACATCTGGATGGAGGGACCACTCCCCTGGATGTAAAGTCTGGCGGCTGAGATAATCTGCTTCCCAATTGTCTACACCTGGGATATGCACCGCAGAGATTAGACAGGAGCTGGATTCCACCCAAACAAGTATTCGAGATACTTCTTTCATAGCTTGGGGACTGTGAGTCCCACCCTGATGATTGACATATGCCACTGTTGTGATATTGTCTGTCTGAAAACAAATGAACGGTTCTCTCTTTAACAGAGGCCAAAACTGAAGAGCTCTGAGAAGCTCTAAAATATTTATTGGTAATCTCGCCTCTTGAGATTTCCAAACCCCTTGTGCTGTCAGAGATCCCCAAACAGCTCCCCAACCTCAGAGACTCGCATCTGTTGTGATCACAGTCCAGGTTGGCCGAACAAAATGTCAGAGAGTGTCGTACATTGGGATTTAAGGATATTAATTGTGATATCTTTGTATAATCCCTGCACCATTGATTCAGCATACAAAGCTGAAGAGGTCTCATGTGAAAACGAGCAAAGGGGATCGCGTCCGATGCTGCAGTCACGAGACCTAAAACTTCCATGCACATAGACACTGAAGGGAATGACTGAGACTGAAGGTGCCGGCAGGCTGCAACCAATTTTAAACGTCTCTTGTCTGTTAGAGACAGAGTCATGGACACAATCTATCTCGAAGCCCAAAAAAGTGACCCTTTTCTGAGGAATCAAGAAACTCTTTGGTAAATTGATCCTCTAACCATGTTTCCGAAGAAACAACACTAGTTGATTTGTGTGAGATTCTGCAGAACGTAAAGACTGAGCTAATACCAAGATATCGTCCAAATAAGGAAACACTGCAATACCCTGTTCTCGGATTACAGAGAGTAGAGCACCCAGAGCCTTTAAAAAGATTCTTGGAGCTGTTGCTAGGCCAAATGGAAGAGCAACAAATTGGTAATGCTTGTCTAGAAAAAAGAATCTCAGAAACTGATAATGTTCTGGATGAATCGGAATATGAAGGTATGCATCCTGCAAGTCTATTGTGGACATATAATGTCCTCGCTGAACAAAAGGCAGAATAGTCCTTAAAGTCACCATCTTGAAAGTTGGTACTCTTACATAACGATTCAAAATTTTCAGATCCAGAACTGATCTGAATAAATTTTTCTTCTTTGGGACAATGAATAGATTTGAATAAAACCCCAACACTTGTTCCAGAAGAGGAACTGGCATGATTACCCCTGAAGACTCCAGGTCTGAAACACACTTCAGCAAAGCCTGAGCTTTTACTGGATTTACTGGGATACGTGAGAGAAAAAATCTTCTCACAGGAGGTCTTACTCTGAATCCTATTCGATACCCTTGAGAGACAATGCTCTGAATCCATTGATTTTGAACAGATTTTATCCAAATATCCTTGAAAAACCTTAATCTGCCCCCTACCAGCTGAGCTGGAATGGGGGCCGCACCTTCATGCGGACTTAGGGGCTGACTTGGTTTCCTAAAAGGCTTGGATTTATTCCAATTTGAGGAAGGCTTCCAATTGGAGGCAGATTCCTTGGGGGAAGGATTGAATTGTTGTTCCTTATTCTGACGAAAGGAACGAAAACAGTTAGAAACCTTAGATTTACCCTTAGGTTTTTTATCCTGAGGCAGAAAAACTCCCTTTCCCCCAGTAACAGTTGAAATAATAGAATCCAACTGGGACCCAAATAAATTATTACCTTGGAAAGAAAGAGATAGTAATCTAGAATTAGATGTCATATCAGTATTCCAAGATTTAAGCCACAAAGCTCTTCAAGCTAAAATAGCTAAAGACATGGATCTAACATCAATTTTGATAATTTCAAAAATAGCATCATAAATAAAATGATTAGCATATTGCAGTAAGCGAATAATGCTAGATAAGTCAGAATCCAATTCCTGTTGCGCTAAATTCTCCAACCAGAAAGTTGATGCAGCCGCAACATCAGCCAAAGAAATTGCAGGTCTAAGAAGATGACCTGAATATAAATAGGCCTTCCTTAGATAAGCTTCAAGCTTCCTATCTAAAGGATCCTTAAAGGAAGTACTATCTTCCATAGGAATAGTGGAACGTTTAGCAAGAGTAGAAATAACCCCATCAACTTTGGGGATCTTTTCCCAAAACGCTATAGATTTTGCTTGTAAAGGATACAATTTTTTTAAACCTTGAAGAAGGAATAAAAGAAGTACCTGGCTTATTCCATTCCTTTAGAAATCATATCAGAAATAGCCTCAGGAATAGGAAAAACCCCTGGAGAAACCACAGGATGTTTAAAAACAGCATTTAAACGTTTATTAGACTGAACGTCAAGAGGACTGGCTACCTCAATATCCATAGTAATTAACACTTCTTTTAATAAAGAACGCATATACTCAATTTTAAATAAATAAGTAGATTTCTTAGTGTCAATGTCTGAGGAAGGATCTTCTGAATCAGATAGATCCTCATCAGAAGAGGATAAATTATTATGTTGTTGGTCATTTGAAATTTCATCAACTAAATGAGAAGTTTTAAAAGACCTTTTACATTTATTTGAAGGTGGAAATGAAGACAACGCCTTCAGAATAGAATCAGAAACAAATTCTTTAAAATTTACAGGTATATCATGCACATTAGAAGTTGAAGGAACTGCAACTGGTAATGTACTATTACTAATGGATACACTATCTGCATGTAAAAATTTATCATGATAACTATTACAAATGACATTCGCCGAGATAACTTCTACAATTTTACAACAAATGCACTTAGCTTTGGTTGAACCAATGTCACGCAGCAATGTTCCAGTAGAAGCTTCTGAGGCAGGATCAGGTTGAGACATCTTGCAAAATGTAAGATAAAAAACAACATATAAAGCAAAATTATCTATTTCCTTATATGACAGTTTCAGGAATGGGAAAAAATGCAAATATGCAAAACAGTTTTCCTCTGTGAAAAGCACAATTGGGCAGAAAGAAGCTACTACCAGGTGGCAACCAGGCCATAGAACAAGCTAATGATGCTGCTGTTAGTTCCTGGCAGACTGCTTCTCATTCTGTTTTGCATATGTAAATATGACCCTGGGGATAGTCTCCCTATGGGTGATGGGGGAAACCAGACGTGGACTCCTTGCCCAATGTGCTTAGAGGGATATGGCTGCACCTCACTGACGAGGCCCAAAGGAGGCCGAAACGATCGTCTGGGGTTGCCATGTTTCTTGTTCAGAGGAGAATTGCCTGATATTTCGGAGCTGGACTGACCATGTCGGCGGGATCAGACTGATATACTACAGGAAAGTATTCCTCTGTGAAAAGCACAATTGGGCAGAAAGGAGCTACTACCAGGTGGCAACCAGGCCATAGAACAAGCTATTGATGCTACTGTTCGTTCCTGGCAGACTGCTTCTCATTCTGTTTTGCATAAAAAAATGCAAATAGCATAGCCCTCTGATAGAAAAAAGCAAGAGGCAAACATCAATGGGGTATTGAAATAATAAAAAAGTTTGGCGCCAAGTATGACGCACAACGTAACTAAACTTTTTTGGCGCCAAAAAAATAACCGGAAATGACACACTCGTGTCACTAATGATGCAACAGTGTGAAAGGTCTCGGCATCAAGTATGACGCCGGAAGTGACGAACTTGCGTCATAGACGTACTTTTCCGCGCAAAAAAAAATTTTGCGCCAAGAATGACGCAATAAAGTTTAGCATTTGTCGCACCCGCGGGCCTAATACCTCCCGCAATTTGTAAGAAGTAGTCAATTGAAAAAAAGACTAAACCCCAGGTAAGAAATACATTTCATATTTAAAATATGTTTATATTCCCCAAATATGAAACTGACAGTCTGCAGAAGGAAATACATGAACCTGACTCATGGCAAATATAAGTACAATACATATATTTAGAACTTTATATAAATGCATAAAGTGCCAAACCATAGCTGAGGTGTCTTTAAGAAATAAAAAAACATACTTACCAAAAGACACCCATCCACATATAGCAGATAGCCAAACCGGTACTAAAACAGTTATTAGTAGAGGTAATGGTAAATTGAGAGTATATTGTCGATCTGAAAAGGGAGGTAGGAGATGAATCTCTACGACCGATAACAGAGAACCTATGAAATAGACCCCCGTTAGGGAAATCATCGTATTCAATAAGTGATACTCCCTTCACGTCCCTCTGACATTCGCTGTACTCTGAGAGGAATCGGGCTTCAACAATGCTGAGAAGCGCATATCAACGTAGAAATCTTAGCACAAACTTACTTCACCACCTCCATAGGAGGCAAAGTTTGTAAAACTGAATTGTGGTGAGGGGTGTATTTATAGGCATTTTGAGGTTTGGGAAACTTTGCCCCTCCTGGTAGGATTGTATATCCCATATGTCACTAGCTCATGGACTCTTGCCAATTACATGAAAGAAATACATTCAGCCCTGTCAGCTGTAGAACTGGACTCAAATCCTAATTATAAGTCAATGGAATGTTTCTGAAAAATATCACTTTTTTTCTACATTAAATAACTTTTTTTTTTTTGAATTTGGCAGTTTTGTCATTAGTAAGCTACAAAATTGCCAAATTTAAGCACAATTATTTTTTTTGATTCAAAGTTATGCAACTTTAAAAATTGAAATTTAAACAGAAACTCTGTTAAAACTAACTATATATATATATATATATATATATATATATATATATATATATATATATATATATAAATCAAATATGAGCAACTGGAGAGCACTCTCACTTCCTAGGTCAATCTGCCAGGGTGCATGCAGAGGTTGAATAGTATAGTAAATGGAAGGCCGCACTCTCTGGTCCTTTACATATACAGTTTTATTTGTCAAATAAAACTGTGTATGTAAAGGACCAGAGAGTGCGGCCTTCCATTTATTTTATTATATATATATATATATATATATATATATATACACACACACACATACACTGTATGTATGTATATATATATATATATATACATACACATTTATATGTGTATATATATATATATATTTATATACTGTATATGTGTGTGTGTATAGCATACAAGGAAGTTGTCTACCTGAGTCTGTTTGCACTACTGTTGTACTATGCACTGTAGCGTACTGTATGATATACTTAATGGTAACATTCATAATTCTAAGTTAAAAACAACAAACAAGTGTTGGAACAAATGGTACATTTACAAACCGGATATGTTACTTCATGAGAAAAACAGAATTTACTTCAGCAATACCCTTTAAAAGATGAATTGAGAAAAAAAATCCTAGATGACATTGAGCTTTAGTTTATATATATTTTTTATTTATTTTTATTGGAAAGACAAAATATACATCTGTTCACAAATATACATATAAGTAAACAACAATGTAGAAGAGAATAAAAATACATATAATCAGTGACACAAACATTTTGTCCTGAAGTATTCAACTATCACAGATGTTTGTGGTGTAAAAGAGTCTATAAAGATATTTTATGAAGTCCTTCCGGGGTTTTAAATATTTAATCATTAAAAACCTTCAAAATAAAGAAAACTTTAGTAAATAAAACCTAAAAAAAACGTAACAATACATTTGATCTGGCGAGAAATTGTTACCAATTACAATAGGTAGTGTTTGTATGGACAACAGAACCCAGCATATAAAAAACAAAATCCAAAGCATGGTGTATTTTCCTCAGTTTCCTATATAGTCTTAATCATTAAAAAAAATCTGTTAAATGTGGCCATTCACCTCTAAAGTGATGCTTCAAAAAATATTACAAAATGACAAAAAGTGGCTAGCGTATGTCTGTGGATCTCTTACTCAAACGTCTGGATTAGTCTGCGCCATTTCCTTAGATAAAGAGCTAACCGAATTTGTACATCTATTGTCAGATCTACTTGTTCAATTATCATCTGTGATTTAAGCACATTTTCATATTGAGAAAATGAGCAAGCGGCTCATTTTGTCCAGCATTTGAGAATACATTTTCTAGCTAGTAATACTACTAAACGAAGTGTTGAGTCAAATTGTCTATAATGGGATTCACAATGTAGAAATAATAGATGTTGTGGTTGAATCACAATTTGAAACTTATGTTTATTGGACAACCAATGGACAGTGCCAAAAATAAAGTAAATTTTGGGCTTCTATATATCATTTATCACATTTATTATTCCACCCTTCAATCCATTTAGTCAATCCTCTTGGGGTAAAGTAAGTAAGAATTCTAATTTGGACTCCTGTAGGGTAGCTGATAGACTTCGTTCCAGGTAATCTCCAATCCACCTTCCCTTTCCCACCCCTCTAGAATAGCTGACTGAGTTTTGGTGAGCAGATTGTAACAAAGTTCGATAAATTTCAGATAGGGAAAATCTACCCATTTTAAATAATGCCTTTAAAATGCAAAAGGAAGATTCTTTCTAAAATTCCGGATTATCATCCTACATGGTGTCTGAGCTGCAGATAGGCATAAAAATGCTTGTTCAAGATCTCATTCTCTCTGAATGGAGGCAACTGTTTAGTTGTGTGTGATAATTGATCCAGTTAGAATGATATATATTTTCATTTTAATTATTTACATGGCATACATACAGACAGTAATACGTAACCATTAATACAGAAGAAATCTAGAACTTGATTTTAAAAAAATATACACAAACAGGAAAAAGCAGACACACTTAACTGGAAACAGAAAAAACTATAGTACATTGAACTAAAGGATGGTAACAAACAAGGGTGAAGCCTCTTTTAACATAATCAAGCCATTAAAAATAAAAAAATCCTGCATTAAATCAGTGAAGGACAGTAAATATAGGCAATTTTCTGAATAAAAGGTTTGTACAGTTAACTCCATGAATATATGTGAGTTTCTATGGGCTATGTCAGCAGTTGTAGCTGTATCCTTCTTAGTGGTGAGAAAGAAATCTGCATCTGGTTACCCACCATCCGTAGGAAGAAATTCTTTAAAGATCATTTGGATATAAAACAGAAAAATATAAGAACTAAACTAGGAATGGCTATGGTGTCTTGTTCTATATGATCATGTCTACCCAATATTCAGTCTATTTCAGTCCATTTGTACCTTTCACGAAAGATTGTTTCTGCAGGATATCAATCTAATCCCACCAAGAAGAAATGTAATCAAGAAGAGAGGATGAAAAGGAGATGCAAAATGAAGAACAAACCAATAGAAGAAAACAGACTATAGCATAGAAAGAAAAAAAAAAAGAAAGAAAGAGACCTGGAATCTTTAAATGGACACTGAACCCAGATTTTTTTCTTTCGTGATTCAGATAGAGCATGCAATTTTAAGCAACTTTCTAATTTACTCCTATTATCATTTTTTCTTTGTTCTCTTGCTATTTTTATTTGAAAAAGAAGGCATCTAAGCTTTTTTTCTTGGTTCAGACCTCTAGACAGCACGTTTTTATTGGTGGCTGAATTTATCCACCAATCAGCAAGGACAACCCAGGTTGTTCACCAAAAATGGGCCGGCATCTAAACTTACATTTTTGCATTTCAAATAGATACCAAGAAAATAAAGAAAATTTGATAATAGGAGTAAATTAGAAAGTTGCTTAAAATGTTATGCTCTATCTGAATCACGAAAGAAAAAATTTGGGTTCAGTGTCCCTTTAAACCTTAACGTGCCAGGACAACTATCTTCTGAACTATGGCTTTCTTAATGGATTGAAAAAGCTGCATTTCCTTGTTAAACTAAGTGCGTATAATATTCCAGTGTGCTCCAAACACAATACAGTCACAAAAAATAACTTGTTTTCAACTTTTATTGGAGAAACGTTAACTTCATCCATTCCTCAAAAAGAAAAACAAAATAATTTCGGAGTGCAAAACTGTAACAACTTCAATGGCCTTTAATACGTTTAGAGCGACACTCACATTTCCACTATAGCTCTAAGTTTAGCGCAATATAAGCAATCAGGTCTGGATACCGGAGGCTTAAATCGCTATACAATATATTAAAATTACTGGTCAAGTCTCTTTGTCATACGGCTATCAACATCTGTGTCTGAAATTGATAGCCGTATGACTAAAGAGAATTGACTGGTCTGAAATTATTTGTGGGCTGTAGGCTACCTCAGTAGCGGACCTACTCAACAGAGGGCCCTGGTGCAAAATCTTTTTTGGCCCCCCCAAATGTATCTCAGCAGTAAGCAATAATATACATACTGCTCTGTATAATGATATTGAGGATAGATAGATCTGCAACCTGCACTAATAAAAGGCTCCCCTGCATCAGAATTGTACATATTCTGTCCGCGCCTGTGTATAGACTGGCTGGTATGGGGGCCCCCCCAACACTTGGGCCCTGGTGCCACCACACTTGCTGCACCAATAGTAGTTCCGCCCCTGCGCTACCTCATGTTTGTATATAAAAGCTGCAACGTTCCCGAGTGTACAATACACACTCATTTTCATAAATTGTTATGTAATTGTAATAAATTGTATGAAGATTTGAGCTTTAACCTTTGGAGATGAAAACAAGTTATTTTTGTGACTGTATTGTGTTTGGTGCACTGTGGATTATTATACACACATTTTTATTATATTTCACTTGTGGTTTTGATATTTGTAACATTTTTTTAGTTCATTCATTTCCTTCTACTTATTACAAAACCCTTTTTTTCGTATAACCCTCGTTAGGGACACTTTCACTCAATAAGGCAGTTTGTATTTGCTTCCACATGTGCTACTAACCATGTAAAAGCTATAAAATATATCAAATTAAATTGTACGGTCTATACTAAACGCTCATAGAACAGAGTCATCGCTTATAGGACAGGAAGTTCAATGGATCAGAACAGGAGCATTGGAATGCTTCACTCAGTGTACAATTACACAATCTCTACTAGTATCTTGTACTTTACAGAGCTATAAGCCAAACTCTGCAGTGTTTGGTTCATAACAAAGGGTGCCAGGGGTTCTGATGTTTAGAGGATATCCTCTATTGAGTCTAACAGATCAGACCTAAAAAGGATCAAGACACATATGCACAAGCCTGTAATTAGAACAGATAAGGGATGGTCGACCCGCTTGTCTCACTGGTTTCCTTAGTGGGTATGTATGGTATCACCATGCACCCTGGCAATAATCTGTATGCTGGGTGAAGCATTAACTTTAACTATGCAAGGCAAACCATTTGCCAGAAGGAGTACCTTAGAAGCACGTATCCTCAGCTCAACGATTAAGCTTATACAAGGCTGAACTATATTTTGGGCTGGCTGTTTCTTTGGTTAGAGTACAGTTTATTGATAATTTAGGCCTGACTTGTATGGAGACAGGGTCAAACTGATATACTACAATATATTCCTTGTGAAATACACAATTAACTAAAAATAATGCATTCTAAATTACTCTCTCTGAACTAGCACATACGTTTTTCAGCTTTGTTTTAAGCTGGGCGCGTTCTTCCTTTAATACAGTAAGGGGGGGCATATTTTTTTTGCAACTAGAGACCATATGAGAAATCCTAGATCAGTATGTGGATTTTTGTGAAGGGAGAGATTGTGGTTTTTTTTTTAAGTGGTTAGCTTTGAAATGTGGCTGGCAGAAGTAACTAGCACTGCTCTGTTTCTGGCAGAAGCTAGCTGCTTAATAGTGAGAAATATATGAGACTCAGGCTGGGAGAAAGCACAATTGTTCTTTATATAGGGCAAAAAGGAAATAAAAAGCCACAGATTCAAACACTTCTCTGTACTGTGCTGCAAGGAAAGTCTGAAGTGCATCCAATAGGCCAATTTAAAAATAAAAAACTATACATAAACACAGATGAGACTGTCAAGAGGGAAGAACTACTAAACCCCCAAGTAGCAAAATATATTAATACTGCTTTGTTAGTTATTTGAAACCAGTGATATTGTTACAACTTGGAAATGGCTAGGAGCTTACCACTTGGTGGAGCTGGATAACTATATTGATATTTAAAAAAAAAAAGCAGTTAACCATAGTAATATATAGTGAAATGTAACTCAAGTACACTACCTAAGGAGAGTGTGTGTATGTGTATATATATATATATATATATATGTGTATGTATGTGTGTATGTGTATATATTTATTTTTCCTCCTTTGAATTGAGTATTTATAAATGTCTTCCTGCATGATACACTAAGTTGTGTTAATAGATAGCAAGAGAACTGAGAAAAATGAATAGGAGTAAAATTAGAAAGTTGCTTAAAATTGCATGCTCTATCTGAATCATGAAAGAAAACATTTGGGTTTAGTGTCCCTTTAACACTCCTTTATCCGCCTAGATCTCTCTCACTAGTGGGGCTACTTACTGAAAAGGGACAATAAACCCAAAATGTCTTTCATGATTCAGATAGAACATACAATTTTAAACAGCTTTCCAAATTCACTTTATTCTCCTGATATCCTTTGTTGAAGAAGCAGTAATGCACTAATAGTAGCTAGCTGAACATGTGAGATGAACCAATGACAAGAATCATATATATGCAGCCAATCACCAGCTTGCTCAGTACTCTGCATTGCTGCTCCTGAGCCTACATAGGTATGCATTTCTACAAAAGGATACCAAGAGAACAAAGTAAATTAGAAGTTTTTAAATTTGTGAGCTCTAACAGAATCATCTCTTTAATACAATGTTTAGAACTATTTGTTTACTTTTCGGAGAGCACTCAAACCAAAATTACAGAAAGCAAATACAAAAAAATAAAAAACAGAATTTATGCTTACCTGATAAATTGCTTTCTCCAACGGTGTGTCCGGTCCACGGCGTCATCCATTACTTGTGGGATATTCTCCTCCCCTACAGGGAAAGGCAAGGAGAGCACACAATAAGAGCTGTCCATATAGCTCCCCCTCTGGCTCCGACCCCCAGTCATTCGACCGACGGTTAGGAGAAAAAGGAGAAAATTATAGGGTGCCGTGGTGACTGTAGTGCATAAAGAAAAAATTTTCAAACCTGATTAAAAAACCAGGGCGGGCCGTGGACCGGACACACCGTTGGAGAAAGCAATTTATCAGGTAAGCATAAATTCTGTTTTCTCCAACATTGGTGTGTCCGGTCCACGGCGTCATCCATTACTTGTGGGAACCAATACCAAAGCTTTAGGACACGGATGAAGGGAGGGAGCAAATCAGGTTACCTAAACAGAAGGCACCACGGCTTGCAAAACCTCTCTCCCAAAAACAGCCTCTAACACCACAAACTCCTCACCATCCCCGTGGAGATGCTACTTGTTCAGAGCGGCAAGGAGAATGACTGGGGGGCGGGGCCAGAGGGGGAGCTATATGGACAGCTCTTGCTGTGTGCTCTTGCCTTTCCCTGTAGGGGAGGAGAATATCCCACAAGTAATGGATGACGCCATGGACCGGACACACCAATGTTGGAGAAAACAGAATTTATGCTTACCTGATAAATTACTTTCTCTTGTGATGTATCGAGTCCACGGATTCATCCTTTACTTGTGGGATATTCTCCTTCCCAACAGGAAGTGGCAAAGAGAGCACAGCAGAGCTGTCCATATAGCTCCCCCTCTAGCTCCACCCCCCAGTCATTCGACCGAAGGTTAGGAAGAAAAAGGAGAAACCATAGGGTGCAGTGGTGACTGTAGTTTAAACAAAAACACTACCTGACTTAATAGCCAGGGCAGGCCGTGGACTCGATACATCACAAGAGAAAGTAATTTATCAGGTAAGCATAAATTCTGTTTTCTCTTGCAAGGTGTATCCAGTCCACGGATTCATCCTTTACTTGTGGGATACCAATACCAAAGCTTTAGGACACGGATGAAGGGAGGGAACAAGACAGGTACCTTAAACGGAAGGCACCACTGCTTGTAAAACCTCTCCCCCAAAAATAGCCTCCGAAGAAGCAAAAGTATTGAATTTGTAAAATTTGGAAAAAGGATGCAGCGAAGACCTTACAAATCTGTTCAACAGAAGCCTCATTTTTAAAAGCCCATGTGGAAGCCACTGCTCTGGTTGAATGAGCAGTAATTGTTTCGGGAGGCTGCTGGCCAGCAGTCTCATAGACCATACGGATGATGCTTTTCAGCCAAAAGGAAAGAGAGGTAGCAGTCGCCTTCTGACCTCTCCTCTTACCAGAATAGATAAACAATGAAGTAGTTTGTCTGAAATCCTTAGTTGCTTGTAAATAGAACTTTAAAGCACAAACCACATCGAGATTGTGTAACAGACGTTCATTCTTCGAAGGAGGATTAGGACACAGAGAAGGAACAACAATTTCCTGGTTAATATTCTTATTAGACACAACCTTAGGAAGAAAACCGGGTTTGGTACGCAAAACTACCTTATCTGCATGGAAAACCAGGTAAGGTGAATCCCACTGTAAAGCAGATAATTCTGAAACTCTTCGAGCAGAAGAGATAGCTACCAAAAACAAAACTTTCCAAGATAAAAGCTTAATATCTATGGAATGTAAAGGTTCAAACGGAACCCCTTGCAGAACTGAAAGAACTAAATTCAGACTCCATGGCGGAGCCACAGGTCTATAAACAGGCTTGATTCTGACTAAAGCCTGACTAAACGCTTGAACGTCTGGTACCTCTGCCAGACGTTTGTGTAAAAAAATAGACAAAGCAGATATCTGTCCTTTTAAGGAACTAGCTGATAATACTTTCTCCAATCCTTCTTGGAGAAAGGACAATATCTTGGGAATCCTAATCTTACTCCATGAGTAACCTTTGGATTCACACCAAAAAAGATATTTTCGCCAAATCTTATGGTAGATTTTCCTGGTGACAGGCTTTCTAGCCTGAATCAGGGTATCAATAACCGACTCAGAGAAACCACGCTTTGATAGAATTAGGCGTTCAATCTCCAAGCAGTCAGACGCAGAGAAATTAGATTTGGATGCTTGAAAGGACCTTGTATTAGAAGGTCCTGCCTCACTGGTAGTGTCCATTGTGGGACAGATGACATGTCCACTAGGTCTGCATACCAGGTCCTGCGTGGCCACGCAGGCGCTATCAGAACCACCAAAGCCCTCTCCTGCTTGATTCTGGCAACCAGACGAGGGAGGAGAGGAAACGGTGGAAAAAACATAATTTATGTAAGAACTTACCTGATAAATTAATTTCTTTCATATTAGCAAGAGTCCATGAGCTAGTGACGTATGGGATATACATTCCTACCAGGAGGGGCAAAGTTTCCCAAACCTCAAAATGCCTACAAATACACCCCTCACCACACCCACAATTCAGTTTAACGAATAGCCAAGAAGTGGGGTGATAAAGTGCGAAAGCATATAAAATAAGGAATTGGAATAATTGTGCTTTATACAAAATCATAACCACCAGAAAAAAAGGGCGGGCCTCATGGACTCTTGCTAATATGAAAGAAATGAATTTATCAGGTAAGTTCTTACATAAATTATGTTTTCTTTCATGTAATTAGCAAGAGTCCATGAGCTAGTGACGTATGGGATAATGATTACCCAAGATGTGGATCTTTCCACACAAGAGTCACTAGAGAGGGAGGGATAAAATAAAGACAGCCAATTCCTGCTGAAAATAATCCACACCCAAAATAAAGTTTAACGAAAAACATAAGCAGAAGATTCAAACTGAAACCGCTGCCTGAAGTACTTTTCTACCAAAAACTGCTTCAGAAGAAGAAAATACATCAAAATGGTAGAATTTAGTAAAAGTATGCAAAGAGGACCAAGTTGCTGCTTTGCAAATCTGATCAACCGAAGCTTCATTCCTAAACGCCCAGGAAGTAGAAACTGACCTAGTAGAATGAGCTGTAATTCTCTGAGGCGGAGTTCTACCCGACTCAACATAGGCAAGATGAATTAAAGATTTCAACCAAGATGCCAAAGAAATGGCAGAAGCTTTCTGGCCTTTTCTAGAACCGGAAAAGATAACAAATAGACTAGAAGTCTTTCGGAAAGATTTAGTAGCTTCAACATAATATTTCAAAGCTCTAACAACATCCAAAGAATGCAACGATTTCTCCTTAGAATTCTTAGGATTAGGACATAATGAAGGAACCACAATTTCTCTACTAATGTTGTTGGAATTCACAACTTTAGGTAAAAATTCAAAAGAAGTTCGCAACACCGCCTTATCCTGATGAAAAATCAGAAAAGGAGACTCACAAGAAAGAGCAGATAATTCAGAAACTCTTCTGGCAGAAGAGATGGCCAAAAGGAACAAAACTTTCCAAGAAAGTAATTTAATGTCCAATGAATGCATAGGTTCAAACGGAGGAGCTTGAAGAGCCCCCAGAACCAAATTCAAACTCCAAGGAGGAGAAATTGACTTAATGACAGGTTTTATACGAACCAAAGCTTGTACAAAACAATGAATATCAGGAAGAATAGCAATCTTTCTGTGAAAAAGAACAGAAAGAGCAGAGATTTGTCCTTTCAAGGAACTTGCGGACAAACCTTTGTCTAAACCATCCTGAAGAAACTGTAAAATTCTCGGTATTCTAAAAGAATGCCAAGAAAAATGATGAGAAATACACCAAGAAATATAAGTCTTCCAGACTCTATAATATATCTCTCTAGATACAGATTTACGAGCCTGTAACATAGTATTAATCACAGAGTCAGAGAAACCTCTTTGACGAAGAATCAAGCGTTCAATCTCCATACCTTTAAATTTAAGGATTTCAGATCCTGATGGAAAAAAGGACCTTGTGACAGAAGGTCTGGTCTTAACGGAAGAGTCCACGGTTGGCAAGAGGCCATCCGGACAAGATCCGCATACCAAAACCTGTGAGGCCATGCCGGAGCTACCAGCAGAACAAACGAGCATTCCTTCAGAATCTTGGAGATTACTCTTGGAAGAAGAACTAGAGGCGGAAAGATATAGGCAGGATGATACTTCCAAGGAAGTGATAATGCTTCCGCCTGAGGATCCCGGGATCTGGACAGATACCTGGGAAGTTTCTTGTTTAGATGGGAAGCCATCAAATCTATTTCTGGAAGTTCCCACATTTGAACAATCTGAAGAAATACCTCTGGGTGAAGAGACCATTCGCCCGGATGCAACGTTTGGCGACTGAGATAATCCGCTTCCCAATTGTCTACACCTGGGATATGAACCGCAGAGATTAGACAGGAGCTGGATTCCGCCCAAACCAAAATTCGAGATACTTCTTTCATAGCCAGAGGACTGTGAGTCCCTCCTTGATGATTGATGTATGCCACAGTTGTGACATTGTCTGTCTGAAAACAAATGAACGATTCTCTCTTCAGAAGAGGCCAAAACTGAAGAGCTCTGAAAATAGCACGGAGTTCCAAAATATTGATCGGTAATCTCACCTCCTGAGATTCCCAAACTCCTTGTGCCGTCAGAGATCCCCACACAGCTCCCCAACCTGTGAGACTTGCATCTGTTGAAATTACAGTCCAGGTCGGAAGCACAAAAGAAGCCCCCTGAATTAAACGATGGTGATCTGTCCACCACGTTAGAGAGTGTCGAACAATCGGTTTTAAAGATATTAATTGAGATATCTTTGTGTAATCCTTGCACCATTGATTCAGCATACAAAGCTGAAGAGGTCGCATGTGAAAACGAGCAAAGGGGATCGCGTCCGATGCAGCAGTCATAAGACCTAGAATTTCCATGCATAAGGCTACCGAAGGGAATGATTGTGACTGAAGGTTTCGACAAGCTGCAATCAGTTTTAGACGTCTCTTGTCTGTTAAAGACAGAGTCATGGACACTGAATCTATCTGGAAACCCAGAAAGGTTACCCTTGTCTGAGGAATCAATGAACTTTTTGGTAAATTGATCCTCCAACCATGATCTTGAAGAAACAACACAAGTCGATTCGTATGAAATTCTGCTAAATGTAAAGACTGAGCAAGTACCAAGATATCGTCCAAATAAGGAAATACCACAATACCCTGTTCTCTGATTACAGACAGAAGGGCACCGAGAACCTTTGTAAAAATTCTTGGAGCTGTAGCTAGGCCAAACGGCAGAGCCACAAACTGGTAATGCTTGTCCAGAAAAGAGAATCTCAGGAACTGATAATGATCTGGATGAATCGGAATATGCAGATATGCATCCTGTAAATCTATTGTGGAAATATAATTCCCTTGCTGAACAAAAGGCAAGATAGTCCTTACATTTACCATCTTGAACGTTGGTATCCTTACATAACGATTCAATATTTTTAGATCCAGAACTGGTCTGAAGGAATTCTCCTTCTTTGGTACAATGAAGAGATTTGAATAAAACCCCATCCCCTGTTCCTGAACTGGAACTGGCATAATTACTCCAGTCAACTCTAGATCTGAAACACAATTCAGAAATGCTTGAGCTTTTACTGGATTTACTGGGACACGGGAAAGAAAAAATCTCTTTGCAGGAGGTCTCATCTTGAAACCAATTCTGTACCCTTCTGAAACAATGTTCTGAATCCAAAGATTGTGAACAGAATTGATCCAAATTTCTTTGAAAAAACGTAACCTGCCCCCTACCAGCTGAGCTGGAATGAGGGCCGCACCTTCATGTGGACTTAGAAGCAGGCTTTGCCTTTCTGGCTGGCTTGGATTTATTCCAGATTGGAGATGGTTTCCAAACTGAAACTGCTCCTGAGGATGAAGGATCAGACTTCTGTTCTTTGTTGAAACGAAAGGAACGAAAACGATTATTAGCCCTGTTTTTACCTTTAGATTTTTTATCCTGTGGTAAAAAAGTTCCTTTCCCACCAGTAACAGTTGAAATAATAGAATCCAACTGAGAACCAAATAATTTGTTACCCTGGAAAGAAATGGAAAGTAGAGTTGATTTAGAAGCCATATCAGCATTCCAAGTCTTAAGCCATGAAGCTCTTCTAGCTAAAATAGCTAGACATAAACCTGACATCAACTCTGATAATATCAAAGATGGCATCACAGATAAAATTATTAGCATGCTGAAGAAGAATAATAATATCATGAGAATCATGATGTGTTACTTGTTGCGCTAAAGTTTCCAACCAAAAAGTTGAAGCTGCAGCAACATCAGCCAAAGATATAGCAGGTCTAAGAAGATTACCTGAACACAGATAAGCTTTTCTTAGAAAGGATTCAATTTTCCTATCTAAAGGATCTTTAAACGAAGTACCATCTGACGTAGGAATAGTAGTACGTTTAGCAAGGGTAGAAATGGCCCCATCAACTTTAGGGATTTTGTCCCAAAATTCTAATCTGTCAGACGGCACAGGATATAATTGCTTAAAACGTTTAGAAGGAGTAAATGAATTACCCAATTTATCCCATTCTTTAGAAATTACTGCAGAAATAGCATTAGGAACAGGAAAAACTTCTGGAATAACCACAGGAGATTTAAATACCTTATCCAAACGTTTAGAATTAGTATCAAGAGGACCAGAATCCTCTATTTCTAAAGCAATTAGAACTTCTTTAAGTAAAGAACGAATAAATTCCATTTTAAATAAATATGAAGATTAATCAGCATCAACCTCTTAGACAGAATCCTCTGAACCAGAAGAGTCATCAGAATCAGAATGATGATGTTCATTTAAAAATTCATCTGTAGGGAGAGAAGTTTTAAAAGATTTTTTACGTTTACTAGAAGGAGAAATAACAGACATAGCCTTCTTTATGGATTCAGAAACAAAATCTCTTATGTTATCAGGAACATTCTGCACCTTAGATGTTGAAGGAACGGCAACAGGCAATGGTACTTTACTAAAGGAAATATCTGCATTAACAAGTTTGTCATGACAATCAATACAAACAACAGCTGGAGGAATAGCTACCAAAAGTTTACAGCAGATACACTTAGCTTTGGTAGATCCAGCACTAGACAGCGATTTTCCTGTAGTATCTTCTGACAAAGATGCAACGTGAGACATCTTGCAATATGTAAGAGAAAAAACAACATATAAAGCAAAATTGATCAAATTCCTTAAATGACAGTTTCAGGAATGGGAAAAAATGCCAAAGAACAAGCTTCTAGCAACCAGAAGCAATGAAAAATGAGACTTAAATAATGTGGAGACAAAAGCGACGCCCATATTTTTTAGCGCCAAATAAGACGCCCACATTATTTGGCGCCTAAATGCTTTTGGCGCCAAAAATGACGCTACATCCGGAACGCCGACATTTCTGGCGCAAAATAATGTCAAAAAATGACGCAACTTCCGGCGACACGTATGACGCCGGAAACAGAAAAGAATTTTTGCGCCAAAAAAGTCCGCGCCAAGAATGACGCAATAAAATGAAGCATTTTCAGCCCCCGCGAGCCTAACAGCCCACAGGGAAAAAGAGTCAAATTTTTGAAGGTAAGAAAAAATGAATAAATCAAATGCATTATCCCAAATATGAAACCGACTGTCTGAAAAATAAGGAAAGTTGAACATTCTGAGTCAAGGCAAATAAATGTTTGAATACATATATTTAGAACTTTATAAACAAAGTGCCCAACCATAGCTTAGAGTGTCACAGAAAATAAGATTTACTTGCCCCAGGACACTCATCTACATGTTTGTAGAAAGCCAAACCAGTACTGAAACGAGAATCAGCAGAGGTAATGGTATATATGAGTATATCGTCGATCTGAAAAGGGAGGTAAGAGATGAATCTCTACGACCGATAACAGAGAACCTATGAAATAGACCCCGTAGAAGGAGATCACTGCATTCAAATAGGCAATACTCTCCTCACATCCCTCTGACATTCACTGCACGCTGAGAGGAAAACCGGGCTCCAACTTGCTGCGGAGCGCATATCAACGTAGAATCTAGCACAAACTTACTTCACCACCTCCATCGGAGGCAAAGTTTGTAAAACTGAATTGTGGGTGTGGTGAGGGGTGTATTTGTAGGCATTTTGAGGTTTGGGAAACTTTGCCCCTCCTGGTAGGAATGTATATCCCATATGTCACTAGCTCATGGACTCTTGCTAATTACATGAAAGAAACATAGGCCAGATTGAAGGACCAAGGCGCTGCTAGAGCATCAGCACCGCCTGAGGATCCCGGGACCTGGACCCGTAAAGAGGAAGTTTGGTGTTCTGACGGGACGCCATCAGATCCAATTCTGGAGTGCCCCATAGCTGAGTCAGCTGGGCAAATACCTCCGGGTGGAATTCCCACTCCCCCGGGTGAAAAGTCTTAGAAAATCCGCCTCCCAGTTGTCTACTCCTGGGATGTGAATTGCTGAGTTGGCAAGAGTGATCCTCCGCCCACCTGATTATTTTGGTTACCTCCGTCATTGCTAGGGAGCTCCTTGTACCCCCTTGATGATCAATGTAAGCTACAGTCGTGATGTCCGACTGAAATCTGATGAATTTGGCCGCAGCTAGCTGAGGCCATGCCTGAAGGGCGTTGAATATCGTCCTCAGTTCCAGAATGTTTATCGGGAGAAGAGCTTCTTCCCGAAACCATAAGCCCTGAGCTTTTAGGGAGTCCCAGACTGCACCCCAGCCCAACAGACTGGCGTCGGTCGTTACGATGATCCACTCTGGTCTGCGGAAACACATTCCCTGAGACAGGTGATCCTGAGACAACCACCAAAGAGAAGAGAATCTCTGGTCCAACTGTATTTGAGGAGACAAATCTGCATAATCCCCATTCCACTGTTTGAGCATGCATAGTTGCAGTGGTCTGAGGTGTATCCGTGCAAAAGGGACTATGTCCATTGCCGCTACCATTAGTCCGATAGTCCCCATGCACTGAGCTACAGATGGCCGAGGAATGGAAGACTCAGCAAGTGGTCAAGAGTTTTAACTTTCTGACCTCCGTCAGAAATATTTTCATATCTACCGAGTCTATCAGAGTTCCTAGGAAGGGAACTCTTGTGAGGGGGTTGAGAGAGAACTCTTTGATGTTCACCTTCCACCCGTGAGACCTCAGAAAGGCCAATACGATTTCCGTGTGAGACTTGGCTCTTTGGAAAGTCGACGCCTGAATTAAGATGTCGTCTAGATAAGGCGCCACTGCTATGCCCCGCCGTCTTAGAACCGCCAGGAGGGACCCTAGCACCTTAATGAAAATTCTGGGAGCAGTGGCCAACCCAAAAGGAAGAGCCACAAACTGGTAATGCTTGTCCAGAAAGGCGAACCTGAGAAACTGGTGATGATCTTTGTGGATAGGAATGTGCAGATACGCATCCTTTAAATCCAAGGTGGTCATATATTGACCCTCCTGGATCATTGGTAAGATTGTCCAAGTAGACAACTGGACATCCGAACAAGACCTGTATACCAAAACCTGTGAGGCCATGCTGGAGCCACCAGCAACACAAACGATTGTTCCATGATGATTTTGGAGATCACTCTTGGAAGAAGAACTAGAGGCGGGATAATATAAGCAGGTTCAAAACACCAAAGTAGTGTCAGTGCACCCACTGCTTCCGCCTGAAAATCCCTGAACCGGCATCTGGGAAGTCTCATATTTAGATGAGAAAACACATCTGGATGGAGGGACCACCCCCCTGGATGTAAAGTCTGACTGTTGAAATAATCCGCCTCCCAATGTCTATACCTGGGAAATGCACCGCAGAAATTAGACAGGAGCTGGATTACGCCCAAGCAAGTATCCAAGATATTTCTTCATAGCTTGTGGACTAAGTCCTATGCTGGTGATTGACAAATGCCACTGTTTTTGATATTGTCTTGTCTGAAAACAAATGAACGGTTCTCTCGTCAGAGGCTAAAACTGAAGAGCTCTGAGAATTGCATGGAGTTCTAAAAAAATTGATTGGTAATCTCGCCTCTTGAGATTTAACCACCACGTCAGAGAGTCAAACATTGGGATTTAAGGATATTAATTGTGATATCTTTGTATTATCCCTGCACCATGGATTCAGCAACAAAGCTGGAGAGGTCTCATGTGAAAACGAACAAAGAGAATCGCGTCCGATGCTGCAGTCATGAGACTTAAAATTTCCATGCACATAACCACTGAAAGGAATGACTGAGACTGAAGGTGCCGACAGACTGCAACCAATTTCAAACGTCTCTTGTCTGTTAAGAGACAGAGCCATGGACACTGAATCTGGAAACCTAAAAAAGGTGACCCTTGTCTGAGGAATCAAGAAACTTTTGGTAAATTGATCCTCCAACCATGTTTCGGAAGAAACACTAATTGATTTGTGTGAGATTCTGCAGAACGTCAAGACTGAGCTAGTACCAAGATATCATCCAAATAAGGAAACACCGCAATACCCTGCTCTCTGGTTTCCATAAAGCAGGGCACCTAGAACCTTTAAAAAGATTTGAGCGGTTGCTAATCCAAATGGAAGAGCAATTAATTGGTAATGCTTGTCTAGAAAAGAGAATCTCAGGAACTGAAAATGATCTGAATGAATCGGAATATGAAGGTATACATCCTGCAAGTCCATTGAGGACATAAAATGTTCTTGCTGAACAAAAAAGCAGAATAGTCCTGAAAGTCACCATTTGAAAGATGGTACTCTTACATAACTATTCAAAATTTTCAGATCCAAAAATTGGTCTGAATGAAATTTCCTTCTTTGGGACAAATGAATAGATTTCAATAAAACTCCAGACCCTGTTCCTGAAAAGGAACAGACATGACTACCCCTGAAACTCCAGGACTGAAACACACTTCAGGAAAGCCTGAGCTTAACTGGATTTGCTGGGATACGTGAGAGAAAAAAAAATCTTCTCACAGGAGAACTTACTCAGAATCATATTCGATACCCTTGAGAGACAATACTCTGAAACCATAGATTTTGGACAGAATTAATCTGCCCTCGACACTTCATTTACTCCCATAGATGCAAATCAGACCTAACAAGGACTCCAACTCAATTTGAACAAGCTTGTATACATGGTAGGAAATCCCAAAGATCTATTTCAACACTGTACAAATTAGTCTTGGATAACAGATTTCCGGATCTCCCAACATACACTAAGAGCTGGGACAGGGAATTAATAGGAACTACACCTCCCAAGGAATGGAGCAATAGGTTTAAAAATTTGTCAAAATCAGCCCACTCCGCTAAGGCTAAAGAAACTAACATTAAAATATTTATGCAATGGTATTTAACACCAGCAAAACTTAAATATATATTCAAAAAATGCTCTAACACATGTTGGAGATGTGGGGGCCAAATTGGTAACATGAGGCACATTTGGTGGGACTGCAACCCAATCAATGTTTTTTGGAGGAATATTTTCGAGGAAATAAACTCGATACTGCACACACAATTAGCACCTAGTCTAGAACTAATTCTTTTATCTCAAACCCCACAAATCCCATGCAAGATTAGAAGGCAATTATTTTTAATAATGATAAATGTAGCAAAGCAAAATATACCTAGACATTGGAAATCATCCACCATCCCCAGTATAGAGGAGTGGAAGAGTCAGGTGGATTCTGACCTTCTCCTTGAGAGATTTTATTTCCTTCGGGAGGGAAAATTAGATCTATACGAAGACATATTGTTCCTCTGGGACTCATACAAATATAGAAGCAGGAAGTGAACTCTAATAGATTCACGGTATTAAGTTCATAAGCCTGGCCAACCCCATCCAGTATGGTTTCCTATCCCAGGGGCATGTACTGGAAGCTGTTAGGTCCTTTTATATGGTTCGTAGTACAACATTTGTGATTCGCCCACACTCATAAGATAATTTTCGGAGACTTTTTGAATTCTTGTATGTCTTGTCTGTCTGTATTGTATTTTATTTTGTTGCATGAATGCTCCCTTGCTTTGCTATGTAAAACCTCATTGGACGTGTAGCTGAGGCAAATACAACCCCAACATTGGACTTGTGCATATGCGGCCTATGTATAGAAGGTTGGGTTATGATCCTAGCTCGGGCAATTTCTGGTTCGGGTGAGACTTGCTTAACCTAAGGAAATAACTAATATGTGTTATTCAATATTGCCAGGACCGTCAGTGTAAGAATCATATCTTAAAATGCCTCTCCTCCTCTGGGAAGGGTATTAGCAATATGAGACAATTGAAATGTAATGCAGGGATGCAAAATATGTAATCTTTTGTCTGTTATGGTTTTTGTTTATGTTGAAAAATGAAAATAAAATATTTATAAAAAGAATTAATCTGCCCTCTACCAGCTGAGCTGGAATGAGAGTCGCACCTTCATGTGGACTTAGGGGCTGGCTATTGGTTTCTTAAATGGCTTGGAATTATTCCATTTAATGAAGGTTTCCAATTGGAAACAGATTCCATAGGGAAGGAATAGGTTTTTGTTCCTTAATTGACAAAAAGAACAAAAACGATTAGGAGCTTTATATTTACCCTTTAGGTCTTTTATTACCTTGGAAAGAAAGAGATAGCAATCTAGACTTAAAAACCTCATATCAGCATTCCAAGAATAAAGCCACAAAACTCTTCTAGCTAAAAATAGCTAAAGACATAGATCTAACATCAATCTTGATGATATAAAAAAAAATGGCATCAGAACCGATTAGTATGTTGCAGTAAGCAAAAAATTCTATATAATACAGAATCCAATTCTTGTTGTGCTAATTCTCCAACAAAAATGTTGATGCAGCTGCAACATCAGCCAAAGAAATTGCAGGCCTGAGACGACCCGACTATAAAAAAAGCTTTCCTATCTAAAGGAACTTAAGTACCATCTTCCATAGGAATAGAGGTACGTCCAGCAATAGTAGAAATAGTCCTATCAAATTTAGGATCTTTTCCCAAACTCTATATTAAAAATAGGAAGAAAAAAAAAGTACCCGGCTTATTCCATTCCTTATAAATCATATCAGAAATAGCATCAGGAATAGGAAAAAAACCTCTGGAGTAACCACAGGAGGTTTAAAAACAGAATTTACTAGTTCTAATATCAAGGGGACTAGTTTCCACAATATCCAAAAATAATTAACACTTTTAATAAAGAACGAAAAATACTTCATTTAAAATAAATAAGTAGATTTGTTAGTGTCAATATCTGAGGAAGGATCTTCTGAATCAGATAGATCCTCAGAGGAGGATAATTCATTATGTTGTCGGTCATTTGAAATTTCATCAACCTTATGAGAAGTTTTAAAAGACCTTATAATAATTAGAAGGCAGAATAGCAGACAAAGCCTTCTGAACACAATCAGTAATTTTTTTTTAACCCTTTAAGGACACAGCTTTCAGTTTGCTCAATTGTTTTATGACGGAAAAATTCCGTCATATGTCCTTAAGAGGTTAAATTTCATAGGTATAACATGTACATTAAAAGTTGAAGGAACAACAACAGGCAATGTACTATTTACTGATGGACACAATATCTGCATGTAAAAGTTTATCATGATAACCAATACAAATGACATTCGGAAATATTAATGCACTTAGCTTTAGTAGAACCGACATCACACAGCAAAGTTCCAACAGATACTTCTGAGGCAGGATCAGATTTAGACATCTTGCAAAATGTAAAATAAAAAACATATAAAGCAAAATTTGTCAATTTCCTTATATGACAGTTTTAGGAAAGGGAAAAAAAAATGCAATAGCATAGCCCTCTGACATAGAAAAAGGCAAGAGGCAAATAGCAATGGGGTATTAAAACAATGAAAAAAATCGGGCGTCAAGTATGACGCACAACATCTGAAAAATGTTTGGCGCCAACATCCGGAAATGACACTTGCGTCACTAACGACACAACCCTGTGTAAGGAACTCGGCATCAACTACGATGCCGGAAATGACGAACTTGAGTCAACGGACGTATCTTCGCGCCAAAAATTCTCGCACCAAGAATGACGCAATAAAGTCTAGCATTTGGCGCACCCGCGGGCCTAATCCTGCCCGCAATTTAAGAAAAATGTAGTCAATTTTGAAAAAAAAAAAAAAAAAAGACTAAACCCCAGGTAAGAAAAAATATTTCTTAATATGTTAATCTTCCCCAAATATGAAACTGACAGTCTGCAAAATTTAATGCATGAACCCGACTCATGGCAAATATAAGTACAATACATATATTTAGAACTTTATATAAATGCATAAAGTGCCAAACCATAGCTGAGGTGTTAAGTAATAAAAAACATACTTACCGAAAGACACCCAATCCTTATATAGCAGATAGCCAAACCAGTACTGAAACAGTTATCAGTAGAGGTAATCTACGACCAATAAAAAACATAATTTATGTAAGAACTTACCTGATAAATTCATTTCTTTCATATTAACAAGAGTCCATGAGCTAGTGACGTATGGGATATACATTCCTACCAGGAGGGGCAAAGTTTCCCAAACCTTAAAATGCCTATAAATACACCCCTCACCACACCCACAAATCAGTTTAACGAATAGCCAAGAAGTGGGGTGATAAGAAAAAAAGTGCGAAGCATATAAAATAAGGAATTGGAATAATTGTGCTTTATACAAAAAAATCATAACCACCACAAAAAAAGGGTGGGCCTCATGGACTCTTGTTAATATGAAAGAAATGAATTTATCAGGTAAGTTCTTACATAAATTATGTTTTCTTTCATGTAATTAACAAGAGTCCATGAGCTAGTGACGTATGGGATAATGACTACCCAAGATGTGGATCTTTCCACACAAGAGTCACTAGAGAGGGAGGGATAAAATAAAGACAGCCAATTCCTGCTGAAAATAATCCACACCCAAAATAAAGTTTAACAAAAAACATAAGCAGAAGATTCAAACTGAAACCGCTGCCTGAAGAACTTTTCTACCAAAAACTGCTTCAGAAGAAGAAAATACATCAAAATGGTAGAATTTAGTAAAAGTATGCAAAGAGGACCAAGTTGCTGCTTTGCAGATCTGGTCAACCGAAGCTTCATTCCTAAACGCCCAGGAAGTAGATACTGACCTAGTAGAATGAGCTGTAATTCTCTGAGGCGGAATTTTACCCGACTCAACATAGGCAAGATGAATTAAAGATTTCAACCAAGATGCCAAAGAAATGGCAGAAGCTTTCTGGCCTTTCCTAGAACCGGAAAAGATAACAAATAGACTAGAAGTCTTACGGAAAGATTTCGTAGCTTCAACATAATATTTCAAAGCTCTAACAACATCCAAAGAATGCAACGATTTCTCCTTAGAATTCTTAGGATTAGGACATAATGAAGGAACCACAATTTCTCTACTAATGTTGTTGGAATTCACAACTTTAGGTAAAAATTCAAAAGAAGTTCGCAACACCGCCTTATCCTGATGAAAAATCAGAAAAGGAGACTCACAAGAAAGAGCAGATAATTCAGAAACTCTTCTAGCAGAAGAGATGGCCAAAAGGAACAAAACTTTCCAAGAAAGTAATTTAATATCCAATGAATGCATAGGTTCAAACGGAGGAGCTTGAAGAGCTCCCAGAACCAAATTCAAACTCCAAGGAGGAGAAATTGACTTAATGACAGGTTTTATACGAACCAAAGCTTGTACAAAACAATGAATATCAGGAAGAATAGCAATCTTTCTGTGAAAAAGAACAGAAAGAGCGGAGATTTGTCCTTTCAAAGAACTTGCGGACAAACCCTTATCTAAACCATCCTGAAGAAACTGTAAAATTCTCGGTATTCTAAAAGAATGCCAAGAAAAATGATGAGAAAGACACCAAGAAATATAAGTCTTCCAGACTCTATAATATATCTCTCGAGATACAAATTTACGAGCCTGTAACATAGTATTAATCACGGAGTCAGAGAAACCTCTTTGACCAAGAATCAAGCGTTCAATCTCCATACCTTTAAATTTAAGGATTTCAGATCCGGATGGAAAAAAGGACCTTGTGACAGAAGGTCTGGTCTTAACGGAAGAGTCCATGGTTGGCAAGATGCCATCCGGACAAGATCCGCATACCAAAACCTGTGAGGCCATGCCGGAGCTATTAGCAGAACAAACGAGCATTCCCTCAGAATCTTGGAGATTACTCTTGGAAGAAGAACTAGAGGCGGAAAGATATAGGCAGGATGATACTTCCAAGGAAGTGATAATGCATCCACTGCCTCCGCCTGAGGATCCCGGGATCTGGACAGATACCTGGGAAGTTTCTTGTTTAGATGAGAGGCCATCAGATCTATCTCTGGGAGCCCCCACATTTGAACAATCTGAAGAAATACCTCTGGGTGAAGAGACCATTCGCCCGGATGCAACGTTTGGCGACTGAGATAATCCGCTTCCCAATTGTCTACACCTGGGATATGAACCGCAGAGATTAGACAGGAGCTGGATTCCGCCCTAACCAAAATTCGAGATACTTCTTTCATAGCCAGAGGACTGTGAGTCCCTCCTTGATGATTGATGTATGCCACAGTTGTGACATTGTCTGTCTGAAAACAAATGAACGATTCTCTCTTCAGAAGAGGCCAAAACTGAAGAGCTCTGAAAACTGCACGGAGTTCCAAGATATTGATCGGTAATCTCACCTCCTGAGATTCCCAAACTCCTTGTGCCGTCAGAGATCCCCACACAGCTCCCCAACCTGTGAGACTTGCATCTGTTGAAATTACAGTCCAGGTCGGAAGAACAAAAGAAGCCCCCTGAATTAAACGAAGGTGATCTGTCCACCACGTTAGAGAGTGTCGAACAATCGGTTTTAAAGATATTAATTGATATATCTTCGTGTAATCCCTGCACCATTGGTTCAGCATACAGAGCTGAAGAGGTCGCATGTGAAAACGAGCAAAGGGGATCGCGTCCGATGCAGCAGTCATAAGACCTAGAATTTCCATGCATAAGGCTACCGAAGGGAATGATTGAGACTGAAGGTTTCGACAAGCTGTAATCAATTTTAGACGTCTCTTGTCTGTTAGATTCAGTGTCCATGACTCTGTCTTTATCTGGAAACCCAGAAAGGTTACCCTTGTTTGAGGAATCAAAGAACTTTTTGGTAAATTGATCCTCCAACCATGATCTTGAAGAAACAACACAAGTCGATTCGTATGAGACTCTGCTAAATGTAAAGACTGAGCAAGTACCAAGATATCGTCCAAATAAGGAAATACCACAATACCCTGTTCTCTGATTACAGACAGAAGGGCACCGAGAATCTTTGTGAAAATTCTTGGAGCTGTAGCAAGGCCAAACGGTAGAGCCACAAATTGGTAATGCTTGTCTAGAAAAGAGAATCTCAGGAACTGATAATGATCTGGATGAATCGGAATATGCAGATATGCATCCTGTAAATCTATTGTGGACATATAATTCCCTTGCTGAACAAAAGGCAATATAGTCCTTACAGTTACCATCTTGAACGTTGGTATCCTTACAAAACGATTCAATAATTTTAGATCCAGAACTGGTCTGAAGGAATTCTCCTTCTTTGGTACAATGAAGAGATTTGAATAAAACCCCATCCCCTGTTCCGGAACTGGAACTGGCATAATTACTCCAGCCAACTCTAGATCTGAAACACAATTCAGAAATGCTTGAGCTTTCACTGGATTTACTGGGACACGGGAAAGAAAAAATCTCTTTGCAGGAGGTCTCATCTTGAAACCAATTCTGTACCCTTCTGAAACAATGTTCTGAATCCAAAGATTGTGAACAGAATTGATCCAAATTTCTTTGAAAAAACGTAACCTGCCCCCTACCAGCTGAACTGGAATGAGGGCCGTACCTTCATGTGAACTTAGAAGCAGGCTTTGCCTTTCTAGCAGGCTTGGATTTATTCCAGACTGGAGATGGTTTCCAAACTGAAACTGCTCCTGAGGATGAAGGATCAGGCTTTTGTTCTTTGTTGAAACGAAAGGAACGAAAACGATTGTTAGCCCTGTTTTTACCTTTAGACTTTTTATCCTGTGGTAAAAAAGTTCCTTTCCCACCAGTAACAGTTGAAATAATAGAATCCAACTGAGAACCAAATAATTTGTTTCCCTGGAAAGAAATGGAAAGTAGAGTTGATTTAGAAGCCATATCAGCATTCCAGGTCTTAAGCCATAAAGCTCTTCTGGCTAAGATAGCCAGAGACATAAACCTAACATCAACTCTAATAATATCAAAAATGGCATCACAGATGAAATTATTAGCATGCTGGAGAAGAATAATAATATCATGAGAATCACGATTTGTTACTTGTTGCGCTAGAGTTTCAGGCGGAACAGGATATAATTGCTTAAAACGTTTAGAAGGAGTAAATGAATTACCCAATTTATCCCATTCCTTGGAAATTACTGCAGAAATAGCATTAGGAACAGGAAAGACTTCTGGAATAACCGCAGGAGCTTTAAAAACCTTATCCAAACGTATAGAATTAGTATCAAGAGGACTAGAATCCTCTATTTCTAAAGCAATTAGTACTTCTTTAAGTAAAGAGCGAATAAATTCCATCTTAAATAAATATGAAGATTTATCAGCATCAATCTCTGAGATAGAATCCTCTGAACCAGAAGAATCCAAAGAATCAGAATGATGGTGTTCATTTAAAAATTCATCTGTAGAGAGAGAAGATTTAAAAGACTTTTTACGTTTACTAGAAGGAGAAATAACAGACAAAGCCTTCTTTATGGATTCAGAAACAAAATCTCTTATGTTATCAGGAACATTCTGCACCTTAGATGTTGAGGGAACTGCAACAGGCAATGGTACATCACTAAAGGAAATATTATCTGCTTTAACAAGTTTGTCATGACAATTATTACAAACAACAGCTGGAGGAATAGCTACCAAAAGTTTACAGCAGATACACTTAGCTTTGGTAGATCCAGCAGGCAGTGGTTTTCCTGTAGTATCTTCTGGCTCAGATGCAACGTGAAACATCTTGCAATATGTAAGAGAAAAAACAACATATAAAGCAAAATAGATCAAATTCCTTATAAGACAGTTTCAGGAATGGGAAAAAATGCCAGACATCAAGCTTCTAGCAACCAGAAGCAAATGAAAAATGAGACTGAAATAATGTGGAGACAAAAGCGACGCCCATATTTTTTAGCGCCAAATAAGACGCCCACATTATTTGGCGCCTAAATGCTTTTGGCGCCAAAAATGACGCCACATCCGGAACGCCAACATTTTTGGCGCAAAATAACGTCAAAAAATGACGCAACTTCCGGCGACACGTATGACGCCGGAAACGGAAAAGAATTTTTGCGCCAAAAAAGTCCGCGCCAAGAATGACGCAATAAAATGAAGCATTTTTAGCCCCCGCGAGCCTAACAGCCCACAGGGAAAAAAGTCAAATTTTTGAGGTAAGAAAAATATGATAATTCAATGCATAATCCCAAATATGAAACTGACTGTCTGGAAATAAGGAAAGTTGAACATTCTGAGTCAAGGCAAATAAATGTTTGAATACATATATTTAGAACTTTATAAATAAAGTGCCCAACCATAGCTTAGAGTGTCACAGAAAATAAGACTTACTTACCCCAGGACACTCATCTACATGTTTGTAGAAAGCCAAACCAGTACTGAAACGAGAATCAGTAGAGGAAATGGTAAATATAAGAGTATATCGTCGATCTGAAAAGGGAGGTAAGAGATGAATCTCTACGACCGATAACAGAGAACCTTATGAAATAGACCCCGTAGAAGGAGATCACTGCATTCAATAGGCAATACTCTCTTCACATCCCTCTGACATTCACTGCACGCTGAGAGGAAAACCGGGCTCCAACTTGCTGCGGAGCGCATATCAACGTAGAATCTAGCACAAACTTACTTCACCACCTCCCTTGGAGGCAAAGTTTGTAAAACTGATTTGTGGGTGTGGTGAGGGGTGTATTTATAGGCATTTTAAGGTTTGGGAAACTTTGCCCCTCCTGGTAGGAATGTATATCCCATACGTCACTAGCTCATGGACTCTTGTTAATTACATGAAAGAAAAGAACCTATGAAATAGACCCCCGTTAGGAAAATCATTGCATTCAATAGGTTATACTCTTCACGTCCCTCTGACATTCGCTGTACTTTGAAAGGAATCGGGCTTCAAAAGGCTGAGAAGCGCATGTCGACGTAGAAATCTTAGCACAAATTAACTTCACCACCTCCATAGGAGGCAAAGTTTGTAAAACTGAATTGTGGGTGTGGTGAGGGGTGTATTTATAGGCATTTAGGGAAACTTTGCCCCTCCTGGTAGGAAATAATAGAGCAGATGGTTATAATAAATGGTAATTACACCATATGTAATTATGTTCAATAAAATATTAAATTGCACATATAGTAAATTGGGTACACTGTAGATCACATAATGTACAGTAGTGTACAGATGCCTAAAGGTCTTTGCAAAAAAAACACCTGTGTATAAGATGTTATCAAATCTGAACCTATAGGTTTATCAGAATAAAGACATTTTGCACATTTACCTCAGGAGATTTAATTAAATCCCCAGAATTGTTTTCACTTTGTTATACACCATTTTGTATACATTATGTTTAGCTTCAGGATAAAAAAAAAAAAAAAAAAAAAAAAATTTACACTCCAGTTGCTAAGGCCCCAGCTTGACAGAGAAAAAGCCCAGGAACACTGAAGGGGTGGAGCTACTGCTAGGAAAAAAAAGCAGGTGTTCACATATAGTAAAAACACTTAGTTAATGTTTTTATAAAAATTTGTACATTAAGCATAATATCCCTTTGAGATAGTCAAAACATCAGTCCCCAGCTTAACTGGAGCCTCCGCTACTAAACCTCATCTAAGCAATTGCTGGTTCTCTTAAAGGGCCATACACCTATATTTTTTTTTAAAAAAAGCCCCCCAAAAATACCCCTAAAGCTGCCAGAGGGTTGTAAAGGGTCAGAGGTTTTGCTGAAAGTGTTCCCAATGATGATAGAACCGTTAGGAACCTTATATGGAGGGGGGGGGGGGAGGAAATGTGTTATGAAGAGAGCAGGTTATGTCCCCTGGCTATGCTGTACCTGTGTCAGAGTACCTACAAACGCACCCCTCCACTGGCTTACAAGGCATGTCATCTATGTCAATGCATCTACAGCAGAATCCAGTAGAGAGCCCATCCAGTGCAGGTATTGAGTACTGCAGAGGATTGCAGTAGGAAATACCAGAGTCCCTCAGGGGGAGGCTACGGTCAAGTCCCTGTGAGGCCTGAGAGTAGTTATGGCTGAAGTCCAGTTAGGGAAATGTGCACATGTCCCTGTATTCAGCCGATTTGAAGAGTCTTTTCTTTCTACTTTGTAAATTATATACTCCTCAGGGACTCTGGGTCTCACATAAGTCTGAGCTCCCAATGTGTAAAACATAAGAAAGAAGCTGGAACCACCTCTATTCTCAACCATCTCCTATGAGGCCAAGAACAAAAAACTGAGAGGGGGAGGGATTTTATGGGTTCTTGACAAACTTCTAGTGGCAGTAAATATAACCCATATGTTGAGGACTGTGGACCATCATCGTTTTACAAAATAAATTATATCATCAGATCTTATATGATTTTATTCCAGAAATATTTGTTATGTGTAGCCATATTGCAAAACTGTCACCAACATTCTAGAATTTTAAAAGGATTCAAAACACAAATAGTAGAAAACGCATTTTTTATTTGTATGGAAAAAGCTACAGTAAGATTTGTAAAACTTGTGAGTTTTTAATATTGCCCATATGAAAAAAAAAAACAAAACCTAGAAAAATCAAAAATGTGAACAGCAACAAATAAAACAAGATAAATGTTTTTTTTTTCTAATTAGCAGTGCAATTAGTTCACATTGCAATAAATTGGTGTCAAGTATGCAACAGAATCAAAACAATGGTTTCCCCACAGAATTAGCATATTGCGAATTACAGTGCAAAGGTCATTTTAGTTTTTAAGAAATCTGCAATCCATCTATATAATCTAATGTGGGGTTTAAAATTCAAAAAATAATTTTAGGACTAGTCGTTTTATTATGACAATACTGTGTATAAAGAGACGGGGGAAAAAAAAAAATCTAAAAATGAATTTACTTACAAAGGTAAATAAAATATATTTAGTCTATACAGTAAAAAAATACAAATTAAATAGTGAACTAAACAGAATGAAATCTGAACATCGATTTACAAAAAAAAACAAAACAATGCAAACTCTATTACAAATATGCAGTATTGCTCAAGTGACAAAAATAATTAATCTAGTCTTCAGAGAAGTTTGGTTGCTTTAAACCTGCGTTATGGATTTCATAAGCAGATGTTCAGGTATCTTAAAAACCACATCAAATGTCTTTTGCAAAGTACACAGAAACAAAAACGATACTTTTCATCTTAAGTTTATGGAATTTCTTTTGCTTCAGAAACGCATTTAAAGTATCTAAAAATCAAAAGGAACTTTTTTTTGAAGGACTCTGGAACAGTAAACTGTGCTCGGTTTCCTCTAATTTTGAAAAACCTAGAATTTACAGTACACTGGATTATACGAAATTATATTTTCACAAATTTACATTGCATATTTCTGAGTCCATTCTCTTGCTAGTCTGTTGTATCTGAAAGAAGGAAAACAAAATTAAACAAGGAATGGATCAATTTAAAATGGATCATCATTTAAAAAATAGGACCCTTAAAGGGACAAGAAACCCACATTTTCTTCATTCCAGTTTACTTTTTATCTAACTTGTTTAGTTCTCTTGGCATCCTTTGTGGAAATGAAAACCTAGGTAGGCTCAGGAGCTGTGAGCTAACTGAAAATTGGTGGCAGCACATATGCCTTGTCTAGGCTTACCAATGTGCTCAGCTAGCTCCCAGTAGTGGTTTGATGCTTCTTCAGTAATGGATACCAAGAGAATGAAGCAAAATTGATTATCGAAATTGAAAAGCTGCATTAAAAAACAAAAAACAAAAAAACTTATGCTCTGAAAAACAGATTTTAAAGGAACACTCAAGTCAAAACTTTGATTCTTATAGGAGCAAGCAATTTTAAACAACTTGTCAAATTTACTTCCATTAACAAAATGCCCAGTCTTATTACACTGAGTCACCAGCTCCTACTGAGCATGTGCAAGAATTCACAGAATATACGTAATGCATTTTTGGTTGGCTGTATTTTATCACTCAATGCAGTAGAATGGCATAATTAACAAGTGCATAATAAAAAGACAACGATTGACCACTTACTCTCCCATTTTTCCCCGACGCCCTGTATCATGTGACATACATCAGCCAATCACAGACTAGTATACGTATACCCTGTGAGCTTGCGCACACTCAGTATCTTGTTCCCCAGAAAGTGTGCATATAAAAAGACTGAAAAGTTTGATAACTGAAGTAAAATTGGAAAGTGTCTTATAAACGGCACGCTCTATATGAAATCATAAGTTTATTTTGACTTGAGGATCCCTTTAAATCTTCAAATGAACAGCAAAAGACTAATTTCACGATTCAGCAGGACATTTTAAACAACTTTGCCTTTTTATCACATGCTTTTTTAATTGCTTTTCACAAGAAACTGTTAGTTCATGTGGGCCATATAGATAACACTGTTCAGGGGGAGTTATTTAAGAGTTAGCACAACACAATACTAAATGCAAGTCAACACATAAAAAATAAAAAAATAAAGTCATGTGATCAGGGGCTGTGAGAAGATGTCTAGATAAAGGTAATCACAGAGGTAAAAACACATTATGCTTACCTGATAATTTTCTTTTCTTCTGATGGATAGAGTCCATAGCTGCATTCATTACTTTTGGGAAATAAGAACCTGGCCACCAGGAGGAGGCAAAGACACCCCAGCCAAAGGCTTAAATACTACTCCCACTCCCCTTATCCCCCAGTTATTCGGCCGAGGAACAAGGAACAGTAGAAATATCAGGGTGAAAGGTGCCAGAAGAACAAGGACGCCCCACATAAAATGACGGGTGGGGAGCTGTGGACTCTTTCCATCAGAAGAAAAGGAAATCAGGAAAGCTTAATTTATGTTTTTCTTCTTAAATGGAAAGAGTCCACAGCTGCATTCATTACTTTTGGGAAAACAATACCCAAGCTATAGAGGACACTAGGCGGCCTATATCGAGGGCACCAGTCCTGAACCTCTACCCAATTAAAAAAATTCTGTTTCGTCAGAAGCAGAGAAAAATAATTTTAAAATAAAAGCCCCAGTGACACCGACTCGCAGCCAGTCCAGAGCCAATTCCGAGACCGCAAAACAGACTCTACTAAGCCAACAGTCCACCAAGAGACACAGTCGCCCAACAGACGGTCCCCCACCACTCACCCCTCACAAATGAAGGGTAAACCTGCCAAAAACCCCAAAGGGAACAAGGCCAAGGAGGACCGAGGAAACCTAAAAGTCCCTCAATGCAAAAAACAGCACATCCAAGAGTGGGCCCAGAATCAGAGACCCAAATGAACCCAAACAGGGAAGGAGGCCATGCCTATACCAGGTGAAACCCGGGAGAATACCGGGCACAGAGACAGAAAAAACCAACATATATCCAACGTCCTGCAAGCAAGGAACGCAATGAAGTCAGAATCCTCCCAACTTGTGCCCATAGAATACCCAAGTATTTGACCATGAAAGAGCGTGTAAGACCCAGGTGAAACCCAAAGTCTCCATCATGGCCCCCCCGAGAAGGAGAATCGCCTTCAGAACCCGAAGGAAGAGGAAACCGTCTGTCAAAAGAGCAAGGAGAAAGAAAAAAACCCATCTCCTAGCAGACTGAGCTATGAGAATAGACACAACAAGCTCACACCCCCCAAAGTATACCGTGACCCATAGACTGCTCAGGCATCCTGACCTGCAGACCCAGCTAGGCCACCAATACAAGGGAAAAAAGATCCCAAAACGGGTACAGAAACAAGCATAAAGATGACAAAGCCACCCCCTCCCCCCAAGAGTACACAACTCTGAAAACAGACAAGGCCATAAGCCCAAGGATCTATCAAAACAAGGCCCCAGAATCTTACATGGAACCAGCAAGATTCCAGGTGGAACCAAGCACACCTTCCACTTCCCGACCAGGAGAAGCATCTAGTAAGGAATCCGTCTCCCGAGAAGCGAATATCCCTTAAAGAAAAAGGGAAGAAGCCAGAAGGGCAATAACTGTCCTCAAGGCCCGAAGTCACCAGCTAAAAAAGAAAAATTTCCCTGCAAAATTCCTAGAAGGACCCTCACACAAGTAGTTCACCCAACATAAGCAAAGCCAACCCATTTGCGAGCAGAGAATCCACGGGTACCCTGGCAAACCGGCAACCCTAGGCGCACCAGAAGATCGGAAACCAGCAGCTGGTTAAGAACCCACCATACTTGAGGCCCAAGCCACCCAGCTAACCCCAGATGACATGTGTTACTACGTGGCAAGGAGCAATAAATACTCCGATAGACCAGGCCAACCCTGACCCGGTCAGGTAGATGGAGCAAGGACATAGCACCAGTTCCCACCACTGTGCAACATCCCAACCAGCCCTGAGATCCAAACAACCCAAAACTAGGACAGGAGTGAAGCCCCCAAGAGAGGAAGCTTCAGGAGAAAAAACAGGTCCGGGTACCTAATAGTTCAGGCAACCATAACCTGGAACTAAATGCCCCAACTGTCCAAAAAGCCAGACAAAAAGGGATGGAGCATATCCAGAAAATCCGGACAGCGCAGAGAACTCGAAAGCTCCGACAAAATGAAGGAACCACCCCTAGATAAAGTCCAACTCTCCAAGGAGCAAGGCTAGAAGTCAAATGAAGAGACTTCACAAGGCCACAGGACAACTGAAGGGATACCTCAAAGTTCCCAAAACCCTACTAGCAGGGCTAGTCTCCCCATCACCTCCACACAGGCAGATGACACAGGGGAGAGAAAAAGGTGCTAAAACTTCCCAGCTCTGGGAAAACCCGAGCTAAACAAGTCCCCACCGGGATCAATCAACGTCCGGAACACAGATCACCAAAAGGGAGATCTAACCCACCCGGAACAATGGAAGAAGACCCAAGGTCTCATAACTCAGACAGACCTTACGCGGCCTAGAGTAAGAGCCATATCTAGATACACTAGAAACAGCTGACACGCACCCCTTTAAAAAAGGTGCCAAAAACTACAATAGGTTTCAAAATACAAAACCCTCCGCAAGCTGGACAGCTATCCAAGCTGTTGGATCAAGCCCTATAGGACCATCCAGGAGCCTAAAAACTGAAGGACAAACCATTCAAGCCGTGGCAACGGGACTCTACGCCCGCCAGCCACCCCCACGTGGAGGAGGAACTCTAGGCTCTGATGAAATCAGATGTCAGAAAGTGACGCAGCGAAACATTCCCCTACCCGGTCAGCCATGACTGAAGGCTATAAGGACTGCAACAATCATTTCCTACCTCGTGAGCCCACAGGTCCTCTCGAATGCTTAGTTGAACATAAACAATGTAACTTGAGCACTCAGCGCTACTACCGATCCAACAGAAACTGCGCCATGTGTCTGAACAGCCACAAAACCAAACAAACCCGACAGGACCAGCCAGTACTCAGGGTACTTACCGGCAAGATGCATAAATTTTCCCACATAAGGGAAAAAAGGAAAACAGACATTAAACATAGGACTAACATGTCCAAACGACTTCCGAAGAAGTAACAAGGAGTATTGATCCCAGATGATTCCCGAAGTAAGCAAACACAAATAAGACCTCCCATCGGATACAAAATAAAATATAAGGCAACCCTAAGGTTAACGCCCAAAAGACACAGGCCTGCCCACAGGACCAGCCAAACGGAGCCCTATCTGTACACAAAACTGGGAAAGATCTGAAACATATGACAAACAGGAGATAACCCTACATGTCTAATGAGCTGCACCATCCGCATTATCAGACTGAAAGTCCCCATATCTGTTAACGATAGGGTCATTCAATAACTGAAAAAGATGTCTAAGCAACACGCTAAGGCGCGCAATCCTGTAACGAAAGGCACAACACTCCGGAACAGCTACACTCGCTGGGAACTGTAAAGGTCCACCCCAAGGCGGAAGACCCAGGAAAATAGAGCACAATCTCAAATGAAAAATGAACGTCTGGACTCTGCAGATGGACCATCGTTAACAATATCTGGAAGTAAAAACACGCTGCAACCTCAAGGGGGGGCGCCACCCAGCATGGAGAAACCAAAAACTGGGTTACCCGCAAGTGTAGAAGCATGAATTGGTAGGAAACTCGCCTCTTGGAGGACGGGGCCCCCAGAGACGGATGGCTCAGCAGTCCCCGATTACCCAAGCCCGAGGAACCAAGCGCTCTCATATGGCATACGGAACAAAACTGGTCAAACGAGGCCAAACCGGAGTTATCACCGGACACAGAATCTGAAATGAAAATAGTCTCGGTATCAGAATCCTCCGTAACTGGATAGAGGAAATATCAATATGGACTAAAATATTAAAACAAAAACAGCACCTGACACCCACAATGGCTGGGGAACACACTACCTCCTATGACCAGCCCCTGTGGACTAGAATATCTCCTTTGCCACACGGTCAGGAATGCGGAAATGGGAAACTGAGCGTAACCACGCCCGAACACAAGGTGAACCGTACAGTCCAAAAAAGCATGCCCAACCAAGAGGCCACGTCACTTCCAAAGGCCTCAAAGTTCCAACTACGAGCACATAAACAGCACACATAAGCAGGTTGAATCCCATAAACATGATTATAAACCCCCTGTTCAATAACTCCCTTCAGGAGATATTAACCCTCGATTCCAAGATACTAACAGAGACTCACTGAGACCCTTATGTCATAGTTAGACCCGCAAAGGTGGTAGCCTCTCGGGAAAACATAATTTATGCTTACCTGATAAATTTCTCTTGTAGTGTATCCAGTCAACGGATCATCCATTACTTGTGGGATATTCTCCTTCCCAACAGGAAGTTGCAAGAGGATCACCCACAGCAGAGCTGCTACATAGCTCCTCCCCTCACTGCCATATCCAGTCATTTGACCGAAACAAGCCGAGAAAGGAGAAACCATAGGGTGCAGTGGTGACTGAAGTTTTATTAAAATTTAGACCTGCCTTAAAAGGACAGGGCGGGCCGTGGACTGGATACACTACAAGAGAAATAAATGTATCAGGTAAGCATAAATTATGTTTTCTCTTGTTAAGTGTATCCAGTCCACGGATCATCCATTACTTGTGGGATACCAATACCAAAGCTAAAGTACACGGATGATGGGAGGGACAAGGCAGGAACCACTGCCTGTAGAACCTCTCCCAAAAACAGCCTCCGAAGAAGCAAAAGTGTCAAATTTGTAAAATTTTGAAAAGGTGTGAAGCGAAGACCAAGTCGCAGCCTTGCAAATCTGTTCAACTCATTTTTAAAGGCCCAGGTGGAAGCCACAGCTCTAGTAGAATGAGCTGTAATCCTTTCAGGGGACTGCTGTACAGCAGTCTCATAGGCTAAGCGTATTATGCTCCGAAGCCAAAAGGAGAGAGAGGTTGTCTAAGCTTTTTGACCTCTCCTCTGTCCAGAGTAAACGACAAACAGGGAAGATGTTTGACGAAAAACTTTAGTAGCCTGTAAGTAAAAAACTTCAGGGCACGGACTACGTCCAGATTATGCAAAAGACGTTCCTTCTTTGAAGAAGGATTAGGACACAATGATGGAACAACAATCTCTTGATTGATATTCCTGTTAGAAACCACCTTAGGTAAAAACCCAGGTTTGGTACGCAGAACTACCTTGTCTGAATGAAAAATCAGATAAGGAGAATCACAATGTAAGGCAGATAACTCAGACTCTTTGAGCCAAGGAAATAGCCATCAAAAACAGAACTTTCCAAGATAAAAGTTTAATATCAATGGAATGAAGGGGTTCAAACGGAACTCCCTGAAGAACTTTAAGAACCAAGTTTAAGCTCCACGGGGGAGCAACAGTTTTAAACACAGGCTTAATCCTAACCAAAGCCTGACAAAATGCCTGGACGTCTGGAACTTCTGCCAGACGCTTGTGCAAAAGAATAGACAGAGCAGAGATCTGTCCTTTTAAAGAACTAGCTGATAAGCCTTTGTCCAAACCCTCTTGGAGAAAGGACAATATCCTAGGAATCCTAACCTTACTCCATGAGTAACTCTTGGATTCACACCAATAGATATTTACGCCATATCTTATGGTAGATTTTCCTGGTGACAGGCTTCCGAGCCTGTATTAAGGTATCAATGACTGACTGAGAAGCCACGCCTTTATAGAATCAAGCGTTCAATCTCCATGCAGTCAGTCTCAGAGAAATTAGATTTGGATGATTGAAAGGACCTTGTATTAGAAGGTCCTGCCACAGAGGCAGAGTCCATGGTGGAAGAGATGACATGTCCACTAGGTCTGCATACCAGGTCCTGCGTGGCCACGCAGGCGCTATCAGAATCACAGATTGCCAAAATCAAACAGGGAGAGAGCAATCAGTTGAGGGAGCAGAGGAAACGGTGGAAACACATAGGCCAGGTTGAAGAACCAAGGAGCTGCTAGAGCATCTATCAGCGTTGCTCCCGGGTCCCTGGACCTGGATCCGTAACAAGGAAGCTTGGCGTTCTGGCGAGACGCCATGAGATCCAGTTCTGGTTTGCCCCAACGATGGACCAGTTGAGCAAACCCCTCCGGATGGAGTTCCCACTCCCCCGGATGAAAAGTCTGACGACTTAGAAAATCCGCCTCCCAGTTCCCTACGCCTGGGATGTGGATCGCCGACAGGTGGCAAGAGTGAGACTCTGCCCAGCGAATTATCTTTGAGACTTCTAACATCGCTAGGGAACTCCTGGTTCCCCCTTGATGGTTGATGTAAGCCACAGTCGTGATGTTGTCCGACTGAAATCTGATGAACCTCAGTGTTGCTAACTGAGGCCAAGCTAGAAGAGCATTGAATATTGCTCTTAACTCCAGAATATTTATTGGGAGGAGTTTCTCCTCCTGAGTCCATGAACCCTGAGCCTTCAGGGAGTTCCAGACTGCACCCCAACCTAGAAGGCTGGCATCTGTTAAAATCGTCCAATCTGGCCTGCGAAAGGTCATACCCTTGGACAGATGGACCCGAGAAAGCCACCAGAGAAGAGAATCTCTGATCTCTTGATCCAGATTTAGTAGAGGGGACAAATCTGAGTAATCCCCATTCCACTGAATTAGCATGCATAATTGCAGCGGTCTGAGATGCAGGCGCGCAAATGGCACTATGTCCATTGCCGCTACCATTAAGCCGATTACTTCCATGCACTGAGCCACTGACGGGCGTGGAATGGAATGAAGGACACGGCAAGCATTTAGAAGTTTTGATAACCTGGACTCCATCAGGTAAATTTTCATCTCTACAGAATCTATAAGAGTCCCTAGGAAGGAGACTCTTGTGAGTGGTGATAGAGAACTCTTTTCCACGTTCCCTTTCCACCCATGCGACCTCAGAAATGCCAGAACTATCTCTGTATGAGACTTGGCAATTTGAAAGCTTGACGCCTGTATCAGGATGTCGTCTAGATACGGAGCCACCGCTATGCCTCGCGGTCTTAGAACCGCCAGAAGTGAGCCCAGAACCTTTGTAAAAATTCTCGGGGCAGTGGCCAACCCGAAGGGAAGAGCTACAAATTGGTAATGCCCGTCTAGAAAGGCAAACCTTAGGAACTGATGATGATCTTTGTGAATCGGTATGTGAAGGTAGGCATCCTTTAAGTCCACTGTGGTCATGTACTGACCCGCTTGGATCATGGGTAGGATGGTCCGAATAGTTTCCATTTTGAATGATGGAACTCTGAGGAATTTGTTTAAGATCTTTAGATCCAAGATTGGTCTGAAGGTTCCCTCTTTCTTGGGAACCACAAACAGATTTGAATAAAATCCCTGTCCTTGTTCCGCCCGCGGAATTGGATTGATCACTCCCATTACTAGGTGGTCTTGCACACAGCTTAGGAATGCCTCTTTCTTTATCTGGTTTGCTGATAACCTTGAAAGATGAAATCTCCCTTGTGGAGGAGAAGCTTTGAAGTCCAGAAGATATCCCTGAGATATGATCTCCAACGCCCAGGGATCCTGAACATCTCTTGCCCACGCCTGGGCGAAGAGAGAAAGTCTGCCCCCCACTAGATCCGTTTCCGGATAGGGAGCCGTTCCTTCATGCTGTCTTGGGGGCAGCAGCAGGCTTTCTGGCCTGCTTGCCCTTGTTCCAGGACTGGTTAGGTTTCCAGGCCTGTCTGGAATGAGCAACAGTTCGCTCTTGTTTTGAAGCGGAGGAAGTTGATGCTGCTCCTGCCTTGAAATTTCGAAAGGCACGAAAATTACTGTTTGGCCTTTGATTTGGCCCTGTCCTGGGGAAGGGTATGACCCTTGCCTCCAGTAATGTCAGCAATAATTTCCTTCAAGCCAGGCCCGAATAAGGTCTGCCCCTTGAAAGGAATGTTGAGTAATTTAGACTTTGAAGTCACGTCAGCTGACCAGGATTTAAGCCATAGCGCCCTACGCGCCTGGATGGCGAATCCGGAATTCTTAGCCGTTAGTTTAGTCAAATGAACAATGGCATCAGAAACAAATGAGTTAGCTAGCTTAAGCGTTCTAAGCTTGTCAATAATTTCATTCAATAGAGCTGTCTGGATGGCCTCTTCCAGGGCCTCAAACCAGAATGCCGCTGCAGCAGTGACAGGCGCAATGCATGCAAGGGGCTGTAAAATAAAACCTTGTTGAATAAACATTTTCTTAAGGTAACCCTCCAATTTTTTATCCATTGGATCTGAAAAAGCACAACTGTCCTCAACCGGGATAGTGGTACGCTTTGCTAAAGTAGAAACTGCTCCCTCCACCTTAGGGACCGTCTGCCATAAGTCCCGTGTAGTGGCGTCTATTGGAAACATTTTTCTAAATATAGGAGGTGGGGAAAAGGGCACACCGGGTCTATCCCACTCCTTGCTAATAATTTCTGTAAGCCTTTTAGGTATAGGAAAAACTTCAGTACACACCGGCACCGCATAGTATCTATCCAGCCTACACAATTTCTCTGGAATTTCAACTGTGTTACAGTCATTCAGAGCAGCTAATACCTCCCCAAGCAATACACGGAGGTTCTCAAGCTTAAATTTAAAATTAGAAATCTCTGAATCAGGTTTCCCCGAATCAGATGTCACCCACAGACTGAAGCTCTCCATCCTCATGTTCTGCATACTGTGACGCAGTATCAGACATGGCTCTAACAGCATTTGCGCGCTCTGTATCTCTCCTAACCCCAGAGCTATCGCGCTTGCCTCTTAATTCAGGCAATCTAGATAATACCTCTGACAGGGTATTATTCATGATTGCAGCCATGTCCTGCAAGGTAATCGCTATGGGCGTCCCTGATGTAATTGGCGCCATATTAGCGTGCGTCCCCTGAGCGGGAGGCAAGGGTCTGACACGTGGGGAGTGTTAGTCGGCATAACTTCCCCCTTGACAGAACCCTCTGGTGATAATTCTTTTATAGATAAAGACTGATCTTTACTGTTTAAGGTGAAATCAATACATTTAGTACACATTCTCCTATGGGGCTCCACCATGGCTTTCAAACATAATGAACAAGTAGGTTCCTCTGTGTCAGACATGTTTAAACAGACTAGCAATGAGACTAGCAAGCTTGGAAAAACACTTTAAACAAGTTTACAAGCAATATAAAAAACGTTACTGCTCCTTTAAGAAACACAAATTTTCCCAAATTTTGAAATAACAGTGAAAAAAATGCAGTTACACTAACGAAATTTTTACAGTGCATGTAATAAGTTAGCAGAGCATTGCACCCACTTGCAAATGGATGATTAACCCCTTAATACCAAAAACAGAATAACAAAAACGTTTTTTTAACAGTCACAACAACTGCCAAAGCTCTACTGTGGCTTTTTACCTCCCTCAATACGACTTTTGAAGCCTTTTGAGCCCTTCAGAGAAGTCCTGGATCATGCAGGAAGAAGCTGGATGTCTGTCTGTAATTTTTGCTGTGCAAAAAAAAAAACGCCAAAATAGGCCCCTCCCACTCATATTACAACAGTGGGAAGCCTCAGGGAACTGTTTCTAGGCAAAATTCAAGCCAGCCATGTGGAAAAAACTAGGCCCCAATAAGTTTTATCACCAAACATATGTAAAAAACTATTACACATGCCAGCAAACGTTTTAAAAAACACTTTTATAAGAGTATGTATCTCTATTAATAAGCCTGATACCAGTCGCTATCACTGCATTTAAGGCTTTACTTAGATTACTTCGGTATCAGCAGCATTTTCTAGCAAATTCCATCCCTAGAAAAATATTTTAACTGCACATACCTTTTTGCTGGAAAACCTGCACGCCATTCCCTCTCTCCTCAGAATATGTGAGAACAGCAAAGGATCTTAGTTACTTCTGCTAAGATCATAGAAAACGCAGGCAGATTGTTCTTCTAAATACTGCCTGAGATAAACAGTACACTCCGGTACCATTTAAAAATAACAAACTTTTGATTGAAGAAATAAACTAAGTATAAAACACCACAGTCCTCTTACGACCTCCATCTTAGTTGAGAGTTGCAAGAGAATGACTGGATATGGCAGTAAGGGGAGGAGCTATATAGCAGCTCTGCTGTGGGTGATCCTCTTGCAACTTCCTGTTGGGAAGGAGAATATCCCACAAGTAATGGATGATCCGTGGACTGGATACACTTAACAAGAGAAAATATTCATATTACATCGACGATAAAGTAAAATGAAACGATCTTACTGAAATCTACGCTGTGGAACAGGAACACGGCCTTTCAAGTGTAACGAATAGTGGCATCGCCTCTGCCATAAACTTGATAGAAGCAGGCAGCGGAGCGAAGTTAGACAACGTCAATTGCTTGAGGAGCTGTTAATATGAGTCGGGATGGTTTCGCAGAAAGACTCTCTGCATCTCTGGACTTTAACTTTCATCCAAGCCCTCACAAGAGTGACAGGACTACTTAAAACTCCTGTCCCATACCTTAGAGTACTACCCTCCATAAGAGATAAAAAAACAAAAATTAAAAATTCTGACACTTCTCTGCCATCCTCCTGAGACGAAAGGCAACAAATGACTGGGGGATGAAGGGAGTGGGAGGAGTATTTAAGCCTTTGGCTGGGTTGTCTTTGCCGCCTCCTGGTGGCCAGGTTCTTATTTCCCAAAAGTAATGAATGCAGCTGGGGACTCTCCATTTAAGAAGAAAAAGTATATTAATATAACTGTTGGTTATGCAAAACAGGGGAATGGGTAATAAAAAGGGATTATCTATCTTTTAAAAACAATACAAATTCAATTGTAGACTCTCCCTTTAAAAACAAAATCCTTTATTGAAAATTTTCAAGGATTTTGCTTTTAATCTTTGAGTGCGGTGATAATTTTGCCTTGCATATCTAGACTGGAGGCCGTAATAACTGCCTGCACCTCGTCACAGAGTATCTTACTTAGTGTTCTATCCTTTCAACAAGCGTCTGTTGTGTATCTGCAGACACGGTTCTCTGTGTACGCTCAGAGCAGCAATGCACTACTGGTAGATGGCTTCACGTATGTTTTACTATTGTCTCATTCAATGTTTTCAACTAGCACTTTGTAGTGCATTGCTGCTCAGTCAAAGGATATCAAGAAAATGAAGGAAATTTGATCAGAGGCAAATAGGAAAGTTGTTTAAAATGACATGCTCTCTATAAATCGCGGGAAAATTAAAAAAGAAAAAAAAACTAGTTTAACGTCCCTTTAAACAAAACTTGTATAACCCAATACTATATTTACAGTGCTATTAAAAATTGCAAGAGGGAGCACTTTTACCATGTAAGAGGTTCATATCAGAACAAACAAGTATATACATATAATGTATACTTACTTTTCCTTGTCTGATTTGTAAATTTGTGCAATATCTGGTACTAAAGGATCATCTGGATTTGGATCACAAAGTAAAGAGCATATGGACAACAAAACTAGGGAAAAAAAAAAAATTACAACAAACAATTAATCTGAAACCAAACCCTCCTCAGTTCTAACGTGCCATTTTTTAATTTGATCCATTTCTTTAGTTAAACTTTATTTTAACCCTTTGAGTGCTAAGCCAATTTTATGAAAAAAATGTTTAACTTTATTTTGTCCAGATCCCCAAGACTTAGATTATAGGAAAGGTTAAGCGAGAGAGAGAGTGAGTGAGAAAGAGAAAAAAAAGAGAAAAAGAGAAAAAAAGAGAAAGAGAAAAAGAAAAAGAGAAAGAGAGATCGATCCTCTTGCAGCTTCCTGTTGGGAAGGAGAATATACCACAAGTAATGGATGAATCCGTGGACTGGATACACCTTACAAGAGAAAGGGTAGCTTTTTACTTCATGTATATAACAAGCCCATAAGCATTAGAATGATTTCTACTTGTTGTCTTCATAACAGTAGGGTATGCTACATTGGCTTAAAAATAAAATATGTAGGAAAATGTCATGGTGACAAGACAGTACATTTGACCACACTGGAATTCACCCGCAATAAAGGATAAAAATATCATACCTTTGGAAACCGTCAGTGCTGGAGACCACTGTGACCTCAAGATATCAAGACAAATACTTCCATTACTGTTTATGTTTGGATGATAAATCTTTGTTGTGAATGCAACCTGCAAAACAAAACTAATCTTTAATCTGCACATAAAACTTAGGGATAAAAAAACCAACAAAAAACCCCAGCATTTAAGTTCATCCTTTGACCACCTGCACTGCTCATGGAGTGAATTAATATCAAACTGTACCATTTCTACATACCTTTGGTGGTTTGAAAGGATAGTCTGTTGGAAAATGGATTGTGAGGAAGAAGACACCACCTTGATATGGACTATCAGTCTGCAAAGGGTAAAAAATAACACAAAAAATGCATGTTGTAAATACAAACATTGTATGGACCCCAAATACGATCACAATAATCAATATTAGTGATAACAATTCAAAATATTGTACATGTTTCGGCATAAATATATCAGTAATCGACTAATGCCGTAATAATCTATTAATGCGAGACCGATAGACTAATCGATTAGTGAAATAGCAAATAGCCGTTTAAAAATGCCAATCACCACTAGCTGACACTAGCACAATCATATTAGTAAACATGAACTGCTGGAGTCCTGTACAGCAGACATGTTTCGTGCTTTACCAGCACTTGTTCACTGCTCACAGGGCCCAGCCTCTTCCTTCTTAAAGGCATATGCATATATATGAAGTTCTCAATGTACTCAAGTTTATACAAGCATTAGTGAAAATAAATAAAATGAATAAATCTATATTCCCTATCAATAATTCCTATAACTCTTAGAATATTCATATTCAGGGTTATGATTCCAACAATAGTAAATCACTAATAGTACTAATTAGTGAAATAAATGAATAATTCAATTTATATCCCCTATTTACAATTCCTATGATTCTTAAAGCTATACTATTCAGAATTTGTATTCCAACATTAGGAAATCACTTATCACACATTCTATATGTATTGTATGTTTCCAAAGATTAGACACAAATCAATCCCTCTTCTAAAATTCAAGTCAAAGGGTATTGAGGTATTTAAGGTAAATATCCAAAAAACCTCTGAGATCTAATTTATCCTCTCTATCTCCACCCCTTTTCCACATAGGAACGTGATCTACAGCTTGCACAGTAAGAAAGTTTACATTAGAGTTGTGATGTTCCCTGAAATGTCTCGCTATGGGGGTGTCAGAGTCAGGATCCTCAATAGACCGTGCATGTGCCAGGAACCTATCCTTGAGGGACCGTTTAGTCTTCCCTACGTACTGTTTAGAGCACCCCCTACAGGTCAATAAGTGTGTAGTATTGCAATTTGTGAAAAAAATAATGTTATGTTATGTGTTTTTCCAGTGTTGGTTGAAACAAAACAAATTCACAGGTTTTGCAAATATTTTTCCTGCATCTAAAAAATCATTTTCTTTGTTTTAACCAGCAGGTATTGGTTGGCTTTTTAGAGCAATCTGAGGGTGATACATAGTTCCCTATGGCTTTACCCTTCCTAGATATATACTCGCATCCCTCTTACAATTTCCTTCAGACCTGGATCAGTGTGTAGAATAGGTATATTTTGTTTTATAATGTTACAAATGTTTCTATACTCTAAACTGTAAGTTACTAATTTTGGTTTATGTTTATCACTTCCCTTATTCAAATTTCCTTGTCTGGTGTTATATTTCAATAACTCATCCCTAGTGATTTTATCCACCTCTTTTCGAGCATTGTTTAGAATATTTAAATCATATCCCCTCTCCACTAACCAAGCTGTGATAGTATCAGCATGTTTTTCATAATCTGTTGTCTTGGTACAGTTCCTTTATGCTTGTGGCTAAGTCTGATATATATGCCCGAAAAAAGGTATTAAATGTTAAATATTTTTAATGTAATTGTAAAATTGTTTTTTTTTTTTAATTTTTAAAACCTGGTAATAACACGTCATCAAAACTGCTGCCAAGTGAGACAATCCGCAATCGGTAGTAGGCTTAGGATATGGGCTGGTAGTCTGTTTTTAACTAGCAAAATTTAATATATCAGTAATCAACTAATGCCGTACCATACATACGTACGTCCCATCCATACATACATATTTGAAAATTTTAGAACACGAACTAAGAAGCTAGATACTTACGGGTCCCATAATTGTTGCTTGCCAATGGAACACTGAAATAAAAAGTATATATCATAAGGTTTTTACACTCAAAAAAAAAAATCAAACAGAGAAAAGGGAAATTGAGTAGTTTTTGACTTACAATCGTCTCCTACCGGTCCTGCTGAACACTGGGCAGGAGGATCACGTTGTAAATCATTAAGTTCCTAGAAAGCAAAAACAACAAGATATGTAGGCTGCTGTATACCAGATTAAAAACAAATAATAGATTCCATTTATTTAGTTATATATTAATAGTATGAAACTAAAGCTGTGCTATCAAAATTAATTTTAAGTGGGGTCAGGAAAAATGCACAACTTAGCTATACAATCTTGATAAAAAAAATGGTTTTTTTTTATGGGAACATAAAAGTCAAAGTATAAAAAAATAAATACTATTTAAACATGTTAAAATATTTGTATTTATGTAAAGAATGTTAAAGGGCATAAAACACAAACATTCCTTGATTCAGATAGTGTAAAATAAAAAATAAATAAATCTGATTTACTTCAATGATTCTTTGTTTTCTTCTTATGCTTGTTGAAAAGCAGGTAAGAAACGTGCATGTAACTACTAGGGTTAGGGTTATGTGATTAGCAGGGTTTCCCGTCAGGTACTGCTTCAGAAATGTGCACTATATCTAGATATACCTTAAACAAAGATAACCAGAAGAACAAAGTAAATTTGATACTAGAAGTAAACTGAATTAATGCTATGCTCTGACAGAAGCAAAAGATAAAATTGAGTTTCATGCCCTTTAGTGCAATAAAAAGGTAATGCTATTTACATAAAAGGATCTAAATCTAAAAAGTAGCCCGGCAATTCAGATTGTGGTGATGAAAGACGATTCAGATTGTGATGCATACTGAGTCTGCGTTAGAGACTAAAAAAAAATAAAAATATATATATATGCCTTATCTTAAACACTACAAGTCTTTTATAAAAGATCTAGTATGGATTAATGGCTACAAATGATTATTAATACATACAAACACATTCCTGATGTAGTGGAGATGGGTATATTTATTAGAAAGCCATCACAAATGCAACTCAAAAGTAAACAAACTCACTCATAACCTACTTATTTTCATATAATCAAAACAACTTTTTACAATCTTAAAAACCCCCACCAAATACAGTAGAATTGAAAACTTCACAAATGTACTTTAAAAGACACAATAGCACTTTACTTTGAAATTGGTCAGAAAATATTCTGCTGCTCATTTCAAATTCAAAGTTAATCCAATGTTTCCTCCCCCTGTATCATGTGACAGCCATCCGCCAATCACAAAATGCATATACGTATATTCTGTGTGCTTTTGCATATGCTCACTAAGGGCTGGAGCCTCAGAAAGTGAGCAAAAAAACCCCAAAAAAACAGGGAGCCCAGTGTCAGCTAGAGCTGCCCTCACAGGTGCAGGTAAGCATGCTTTATTAAAAGATGCACTTAATACTATCATCTGCAGGCGGACAGGGGCGCACATATTAGCCCCTATCTGCCTGGCCTCTCCCTGGCAGGAGCAATTCACTGCCCACATTTACCATTGCACACAAGCACTCCTGTGCAACGCCGCCCCCTTCCCATGCACAGCCAATCACGCGTGGACTGGAGCGTTCAATCTCCCTGGTCGGAAGAGACTGTGGAGATTGGAATTCTCCACCTAAGAGGTGGAGAACAGGGCAGGGAAGCAGCAGTCTGACTGCTGCTTGATAAATCCCGACTGCAGGTTCACTTGTGCAAGGGGAAAGAAGGGCTTCATAAAATCAAGCCCTTAAAAAGGGATATGGAACCCACTTTCTCCCCCCACTATTCAGATAGATGCAATTTTAAGCAGCTTTCTAATTTACTCCTATTATAAAATTCTTTGTTCTCTTGGTATCTATTTGAAAAAGCAGGAATGTAAGCCAAGGAGTTGGCCCATTTTTGGTTTAGCGCCTGGGTAGCGCTTGCCAATTGGTGGCTAAATGTAAAGATAGCAAGCAAACAAAGACAATTTGATAATAGGAGTAAATTAGAAAGTAGTTTAAAATTGCATACTCTATCTGAATCGCAAAAGAAAAAAAAAAAAATGATTTTCATATCCCTTTAATAGATTCCATACACCTTTCTATTATCATTGATGCTGCTATTTTGTAACCTAAGTTACATTGCAGGTATGTGAAGGAGAATGGCTGCACACAGCAAACTGGTCAGCACTGGAATGTAATGAAATATTTCAACATGGCAGGACCCATGACTAGAGGGAGGCGGGGAATAACCTCAATACTATGGTTATAAAACAGAAATGGTTTTTAATGACCATTAAAGAGACAAAATACTGGCATTAGGGACTCAGAGGGCAGTGAAGTGGCACTTTGGCTTATAGCTTTAACTAATACTCAACTAAGTTTAATTTGCAGATAGTGTGAGTGGCAGCTAGTTTTCAATGATTCATGTTCACAATGTAATTTTTTAATTTTATTTATATTCGACATATTTGATTTGTTTTCAGCATATAAATAGTGCTGCTTCCTTGTAAAAAAACACTACAGACTCTGCACAGCACCTCACATCTATAATCAATAAGGTGAGAAAATAGCTATTACCAGCTTCACGCCTTTCAACACAGGAAAGCTGAAAATATATGCAGTACGCACTTAAGAAAGCAGATTTATATCTCATGCACTATGAGTAAAGACCAAGAACAATTTTTATATGTGTTCAGATGTGGGTAAAACATTTGTGCATCTAAAAGGATATTTAAAAAAAATCTCTCTACACACATATATTTTCTGTGCTTACTATAACTATGTTTTAATAGATAATTGCTGCCCTTCACCTTAAAAAAAAAAAAACTCCATTCTATTTCCTTTTCAGATTAGAAAGGAAAAATTTATTTATAGAAATATATAAAAATTATTATCTATTTCATAGAACAGGCTAACAATAAGTATTGAGCCAGTTGTTCGTTCCTGTAAGTGTGTTTCTCTCTGTGTGTATTTAGTCTCCCTATGGGAAAAAGGGGAAACCAGACGTGGACTCCTTGCTCAGTGTGCTTAGAGGAATACTGCTACACCTCACTGACGAGGCCCAATGAAGGCCGAAACGATCGTCTGGGGTTGCTGTGTTCCTTGTTCAGAGGAAAATTGCCTGGTATTTCGGCGCTGGACTGACCGTAATAGGCGGGATCAGACTGATATACTACAGGAAAGTTCTTTTCTGTGAAAAGCATTACTGGGCTAAAAGAAGCTGCACCCAGGTGGTAAATCACCATAGAACAGACTAACAATAGTATTGAGCCAGTTTGTTCCTGCGAGTGTGTTTCACTGTGTATGTATGTATATATATCCTTCCAGCTTCAAAAACACCCTTGAATGTGCTTGCAACACTTTGTTTCTGTCTCTCTAGTTCTCCTGAGGGCGGAATATGGTTTTTGCAGGGATTCCTCTTAATTCTGACAAGTTCCTTTCATTTGGGATTCAGACACAAACAAATCTAAAGCATACCAGTTCACATTATGACTGAATATATGGCTTCTTATATACTTAGATTGGAAATTTTCAAACGGTTTGAACTCCCTTTGAAGGCACTTCTTCCTCTAGGTTTAGGAGGAAAGGAGCTGATAATCTCTTTATTACCCATTCCCCAGTTTTGCATAACCAACACAGTAATATTAATATACTTTTAACCTCTGAAGACTTTGTATATAAGCCTCTGCAGACTGGCCCCTTATTTCAGTTCTTTTGACAAACTTGCATTTTAGCCAATTAGTGCCCTCTCATTAACTCCACAGACATGAGCACAATGTTACCTATATAGCACACATGAACTAAAGTCCTCTAGCTGTGAAAAATGTCAAAGAGGCAGCCTTCAAGGGCTTAGAAATTAGCATATAAAACTATCTAGGTTTAGCTTTCAACTAAGAATACCAATGAACAAAGCAAATTTGATAAAATTAAATTGGTAGCTATCCTTTATAAAAAGGGAAAGCGGAATCTATAATAACCCCATAAGCAAAATTATTTTAAACAATCTTAAGTCAGCGAAGCTAACACTTTAAATATAGGGTATACTAACCCAAGGGCTATGATGGATGATGGGGGTGCTCACTGTCCAGGTAATAATAATAGGAACAAGGAGAGAGAAGATAGACAGTTACAGAGCACTTAAAAGATACTATAATATTGAGAGGCAGGGAAGGCTGCCAAAAAACAGAATTTATGTTTACCTGATAAATTTCTTTCTCCAACGGTGTGTCCGGTCCACGGCTTCATCCTTACTTGTGGGATATTCTCTTCCCCTACAGGAAATGGCAAAGAGATCACCCAGCAAGAGCTGTCCATATAGCTCCCCCTCTGGCTCCGCCCCCCAGTCATTCGACCGACGGTTAGGAGAAAAAGGAAAAAAACTATAGGGTGCCGTGGTGACTGTAGTGTATAAAGAAAGACATTTTTCAAACCTGGTTAAAAACCAGGGCGGGCCGTGGACTGGACACACCGGTTGAGAAAGAAATTTATCAGGTAAACATAAATTCTGTTTTCTCCAACATTGGTGTGTCCGGTCCACGGCTTCATCCTTACTTGTGGGAACCAATACCAAAGCTTTAGGACACGGATGAAGGGAGTGAGCAAACCAGGTTACCTAAACGGAAGGCACCACGGCTTGCAAAACCTTTCTCCCAAAAATAGCCTCCGAAGAAGCATAAGTATCGAATTTGTAAAATTTGGCAAAAGTATGCAGAGAAGACCAAGTCGCTGCCTTACAGATCTGATCAACAGAAGCCTCGTTCTTGAAAGCCCATGTGGAAGCCACAGCTCTAGTAGAATGAGCTGTAATTCGTTCAGGAGGCTGCCGTTCGGCAGTCTCATAAGCCAATCGGATGATGCTTTTCAGCCAAAAAGAAAGAGGTAGCAGTAGCTTTCTGCCCTCTCCTCTTACCAGAATACACAACAAACAAAGATGATGTCTGTCTGAAATCCTTTGTTGCTTCTAAATAGAACTTTAAAGCACGGACCACATCTAGATTGTGTAACAAGCGTTCCTTCTTTGAAACTGGATTCGGACACAGAGAAGGAACAACAATTTCCTGGTTAATATTCCTGTTGGAAACGACCGTTGGAAGAAAACCAGGCTTGGTACGTAAAACTACCTTATCTGTATGGAATACCAGATAGGGAGACGTACACTGCAAAGCAGATAATTCAGAAACTCTTCTAGCAGAAGAAATAGCAACCAAAAACAGAACTTTCCAAGATAGTAACTTAATATCTATGGAATGCATGGGTTCAAACGGAACCCCCTGAAGAACTGAAAGAACTAAATTTAGACTCCAAGGAGGAGTCATGGGTCTGTAAACAGGCTTGATTCTAACTAACGCCTGTACAAACGCCTGTACATCTGGCACTGCTGCCAGACGTTTGTGTAACAAAAGACAGAGCAGATATCTGTCCTTTTAAGGAACTAGCTGACAAACCTTTATCCAGACCTTCTTGGAGAAAGGAAAGTATCCTAGGAATTTTAATTTTACTCCAAGGGAATCCCTTGGATTCACACCAACGGATATATTTTTGCCATATCTTATGGTAAATCTTCCTAGTTACAGGTTTTCTGGCTTGAACCAGAGTATCTATGACTGTATATGAAAACCCACGCTTAGATAGAATCAAGCGTTCAATTTCCAAGCAGTCAGTTGGAGAGAGACTAGATTTGGATGTTCGAACGGACGTTGTACTAGAAGATCCTGCCTCAAAGGTAGCTTCCATGGTGGAGCCGATGACATATTCACCAGGTCTGCATACCAAGTCCTGCGTGGCCAGGCAGGGTCTATTAGAATCACTGATGCCTGCTCCTGTTTGATCCTGGCTACAAGCCTGGGAAGGAAAGGAAACGGTGGAAATACATAAGCTAGGTTGAACGACCAAGGCGCCACTAATGCATCCACCAGTGTCGCCTTGGGATACCTGGATCTGGACCCGTATCGAAGAACCTTTGCGTTCCGGCGAGACGCCATCAGATCCATATCTGGAATGCCCCATAGTTGAGTTAACTGGGCAAAAACCTCCGGGTGGAGTTCCCACTCCGCCCGGATGAAAAGTCTGACGACTCAAATAATCCGCCTCCCAGTTGTCCACTCCTGGGATGTGAATTGCAGATAGGTGGCAGGAGTGATCCTCCGCCCATTTGATGATCTTGGATACCTCTCATCGCTAAGGAACTCTTTGTTCCCCCCTGATGATTGATGTACGCTACAGTCGTCATGTTGTCCGACAGGAACCTTATGAATCTGGCCTTTGCTAGGTGAGGCCATGCCAGGAGCGCATTGAATATCGCTCTCAGTTCTAAAATGTTTATCCGAAGAAAAGACTCTTCTCGAGACCATAGACCTTGAGCTTTCAGAGAGTCCCAGACCGCACCGCAGCCTAAGAGACTGGCGTCGGTCGTGACAATGACCCATTCTGGTCTGCGGAAACTCATTCCTTGAGACAGGTGATCGTGAGACAACCACCAGCGGAGAGAATCCCTGGTTACCTGGTCTACTTGAATATGGGGAGACAAGTCTGCATAGTCCCCATTCCACTGATTGAGCATGCACAGTTGTAATGGTCTTAGATGAATTCGAGCAAAAGGAACTATGTCCATTGCTGCAACCATCAATCCTACTACTTCCATGCACTGAGCTATGGAAGGCTGAAGAATAGAGTGAAGAACTTGACAAGCGTTTAGAAGCTTTGACTTTCTGACCTCTGTCAGGAAGATCTTCATTTCTAAAGAATCTATTATTGTTCCCAAGAAGGGAACTCTGGTTGACGGAGACAGGGAACTCTTTTCTACGTTCACCTTCCACCCGTGAGATCTGAGAAAGGCTAGAACAATGTCTGTATGAGCCTTTGCTTTGGAAAGAGACGACTCTTGGATTAGAATGTCGTCTAGGTAAGGTGCTACAGCAATGCCCCTCGGTCGTAGAACCGCTAGAAGGGACCCTAGCACCTTTGTGAAGATTCTGGGAGCAGTGGCTAAACCGAACGGAAGAGCCACAAACTGGTAATGTTTGTCCATGAAGGCGAACCTCAGGAACCGATGATCTTTGTGGATAGGAATATGCAGGTAGGCATCCTTTAAGTCCACAGTAGTCATATTGACCCTCCTGGATTGTTGGTAAAATTGTCCGAATGGTTTCCATTTTGAATGATGGAACTCTGAGGAATTTGTTTAGAATTTTTAGATCCAGAATTGGCCTGAAAGTTCCCTCTTTATTGGGAACTACAAACAGGTTTGAGTAAAAACCCAGACCTTGTTCCGCTGTTGGAACTGGGTTTTTCACTCCCATTTTTAATAGGTCTCCTACGCAATGTAAGAATGCCTGTCTCTTTATCTGGTCTGAAGATAAGCGAGACATGTGGAACCTTCCCCTTGGAGGAAGTTCCTTGAACTCTAGAAGATACCCCTGAGAGACTATTTCTAGTGCCCAGGGATCCTGAACGTCTCTTGCCCAAGCCTGAGCGAAGAGAGAAAGTCTGCCCCCTACTAGATCCGGTCCCGGATCGGGGGCTACCCCTTCATGCTGACTTGGTAGCAGCAGTAGGCTTCTTGGCCTGTTTACCCTTGTTCCAGCCTTGCAATGGTTTCCATGCTGGCTTAGGCTGGGAAGAGTTGCCTTCTTGTCTGGAGGCCGCAGAGTTAGGATTCGATCCGTTCCTGAAATTGCAAAAGGAACAAAAATTAGATTTGTTCTTAGCCTTGAAAGGCCTATCCTGTGGGAGGGCATGTCCCTTTCCACCAGTAATGTCTGAAATAATCTCTTTCAATTCCGGCCCGAAAAGGGTCTTACCCTTGAAAGGAATATTAAGCAATTTATTCTTGGACGACACATCCGCCGACCAGGATTTCAGCCAAAGCGCTCTGTGTGCCACTATTGCAAACCCTGAATTTTTCCCCGCTAACTTAGCCAATTGGAAAGCGGCATCCAAAATAAAGGAATTAGCCAACTTTAGTGCGTGAATTCTGTCCATGACTTCATCATATGGAGTCTCTTTTTGGAGCGAATTTTCTAGTTCCTCGAACCAAAAATACACTGCCGAGGTGACAGGAATAATGCACGAGATTGGTTGAAGCAGGAAGCCTTGCTGAACAAATATCTTTTTTTAGCAATCCTTCCAATTTTTTATCCATAGGATCTTTAAAAGCGCAACTGTCCTCAATAGGAATAGTTGTGCGCTTGGCTAACGTTGACACTGCCCCCTCAACCTTAGGAACCGTTTGCCATGCGTCCCTTCTGGGGTCAACAATGGGGAACAAAAAGGTATACCTGGCTTTTCCCACTCCTTAGTCACTATATCCGCCACCCGCTTGGGTATTGGAAAGGCATCAGCGTGCACTGGGACCTCTAAGAATTTGTCCATCTTGCACAATTTCTCTGGAATTACCAAAGAATCACAGTCATCAATTGTAGTTAGGACCTCCTTAAGCAGGGCGCGGAGATGTTCTAACTTAAATTTAAATTTTACGACATCAGTGTCTGCCTGCTGAGAAACTTTTCCTGAATCAGAAATTTCCCCCTCAGACAGGCCCTCCCTCACTGCCAATTCAGATTGATGTGAGAGTATAACTGATAAATTGTCCTCAGCGCCAACCTGCTCATCTTCTGTATTTAAAACTGAGCTGTCGCGCTTTCTAGGGTAGGATGGCAGTTTCGATAACAGATTTGCTATTGAATTATCCATTACTGCTGTTAACTGTTGCATAGTAACAAGCATTGGCGCGCTAGATGTAATAGGTATCACCTGCACGGGCAAAACTGGTGTTGACACAGGAGAGGATGAGGAACTATCCCCACTACCTTGATTAGAAGAATTATCTTGGGCAATCTTATGGCAGTACTGTCCATACTTTGTTTGGACGTTATGACAAAATTTGCACAAACATTAATTGGGGGAACCACCTTGGCTTTCATACACACAGAACATAAGCCATCTGAAGGTATAGACATGTTAGACAGAATTTGGCAGGCTAATAATGCAATAAAAAAGTGTTTAAAGAAAAGCGTTACTTTCCCTTTAAATATATAAACAGGCACACTTTATTTCTGATATATTGAAAAACAATGAAGGCAATGTCTGATTTTTACAAAATTTTTACCCCAGAGTCCTAATGCCCTGAAAGTATTGCACACCAAGTTTCAAGACTTTAACCCTTAAAATGAGCAAACCGGAGATATTTGTTCAATTAGACAATTTTAGTACACTACAATCACAGCCACAGCCTTGCTGCGGCTTTTTACCTTCCCTGAGAGTTATTCAGCAATGAAATAAACCTTCCAGAGTCCGTTTTAGGATGCCACATGACCCCTCACATGAAGCTGCATGCACTGCCATGAAAGTAAACTGCGCAATTGAGGCGCGAAAACGGGGCCTCCTTCCTCTGCATACCAGAGTGAAGGGGCCTTCCTGACTGAAATAGCCGTCTAACTCAATGCCAGGCGATAAAAAACGTTCCCAAAGTGCTTTTAAGTGCACAAAACACTCTAAATGCCATTAAAATATGAAATAAAACAATCTATTTAGCCCACAATAGTGTCAACCAGTGTATAGGCCATTTGTAAGCCTTAATCTGTTATGAGTGAGAAAATGGCTTACTTACCACTTAAGGGAAAAAACATAATTTATGCTTACCTGAAATTCATTTCTCCTGTAGTGTAGTCAGTCCACGGGTCATCCATTACTTATGGGATTATATCTCCTCCCTAACAGGAAGTGCAAGAGGATCACCCAAGCAGAGCTGCTATATAGCTCCTCCCCTCTACGTCATACCCAGTCATTCGACCGAAACCAAACGAGAAAGGAAAAACTATAGGGTGCAGTGGTGACTGGAGTTTAATTTAAAATTTAGACCTGCCGTAAAAAACAGGGCGGGCCGTGGACTGACTACACTACAGGAGAAAGGAATTTATCAGGTAAGCATAAATTATGTTTTCTCCTGTTAAGTGTAGTCAGTCCACGGGTCATCCATTACTTATGGGATACCAATACCAAAGCTAAAAGTACACGGATGACGGGAGGGACAGGCAGGATCTTTACACGGAAGGAACCACTGCCTGTAGAACCTTTCTCCCAAAAACAGCCTCCGAAGAAGCAAAAAAGTGTCAAATTTGTAAAATTTTGAAAAAGTGTGAAGTGAAGACCAAGTTGCAGCCTTGCAAATCTGTTCAACAGAGGCCTCATTCTTAAAGGCCCAAGTGGAAGCCACAGCTCTAGTAGAATGAGCTGTAATTCTTCTGTCCAGCAGTCTCATAGGCTAAACGTATTATGCTACGAAGCCAAAAAGAGAGAGGTAGCCGAAGCTTTTTGACCTCTCCTCTGTCCAGAATAAACGACAAACAGGGAAGAAGTTTGACGAAAATTCTTAGTTGCCTGCAAATAAAATTTCAGGGCACGGACGACGTCCAGATTGTGCAGAAGTCGTTCCTTCTTTGAAGAAGGATTAGGGCACAGTGATGGAACAATCTCTTGATTAATATTCTTGTTAGTGACTACCTTAAGTAAGAACCCAGGTTTAGTACGCAGAACTACCTTGTCTGAATGAAAAATCAGATAAGGAGAATCACAATGTAAGGCCGATAACTCAGAGACTCTTCGAGCCGAGGAAATAGACATTAAAAACAGAACTTTCCAAGATAACAGCTTGATATCAATGGAATGAAGGGGTTCAAACGGAACACCTTGCAGAACGTTAAGAACTAAGTTTAAGCTCCACGGCGGAGCAACAGTCTTAAACACAGGCTTAATCCTAGCCAAAGCCTGACAGAAAGCCTGAACGTCTGGAACGTCTGACAAACGTTTGTGTAAAAGGATAGACAGCGCTGAGATCTGTCCCTTTAACGAACTAGCAGATAAGCCCTTTTCTAAACCTTCTTGTAGAAAAGACAATATCCTAGGAATCCTAACCTTACTCCATGAGTAACTCTCGGATTCGCACCAATATAAGTATTTACGCCATATTTTATGGTAAATTTTCCTGGTAACAGGTTTCCTAGCCTGTATTAAGGTATCAATCACTGACTCCGAGAATCCCCGCTTTGATAGAATCAAGCGTTCAATCTCCATGCAGTCAGCCTCAGAGAAATTAGATTTGGATGTTTGAAAGGACCCTGAATCAGAAGGTCCTGTCTCAGAGGCAGAGACCATGGTGGACAGGACGACATGTCCACTAGATCTGCATACCAGGTCCTGCGTGGCCACGCAGGCGCTATTAGAATAATCGATGCTCTCTCCTGTTTGATCCTGGCAATCAATCGAGGAAGCATCGGGAAGGGTGGAAACACATAAGCCATGTTGAAAACCCAAGGTGCTGTCAGAGCATCTATCAGTACCGCTTCCGGGTCCCTGGACCCGTAACAAGGAAGCTTGGCGTTCTGGCGAGATGCCATGAGATCCAGATCTGGTTTGCCCCAATGATGAAGCAGTTGGGCAAACACCTCCGGATGAAGTTCCCACTCCCCCGGATGAAAAGTCTGGAGACTTAGGAAATCCGCCTCCCAGTTCTCCACGCCTGGGATGTGGATCGCTGACAGGTGGCAAGAGTGAGACTCTGCCCAGCGAATTATCTTTGAGACTTCCATCATTGCTAGGGAACTCCTTGTCCCTCCCTGATGGTTGATGTAAGCCACAGTCGTGATGTTGTCCGACTGAAACCTGATGAACCTCAGAGTTGCTAACTGAGGCCAAGCCAGAAGAGCATTGAAAACTGCTCTTAATTCCAGAATGTTTATTGGAAGGCGTCTCTCCTCCTGAGTCCATGATCCCTGAGTCTTCAGGGAATTCCAGACAGCGCCCCAACCTAGCAGGCTGGCGTCTGTTGTTACAATCGTCCAATCTGGCCTGCTGAAGGGCACCCCCCTGGACAGATGTGGCCGAGAAAGCCACCATAGCAGAGAATCTCTGGTCTCTTGATCCAGATTTAGCATAGGGGACAAATCTGAGTAATCCCCATTCCACTGACTTAGCATGCACAATTGCAGTGGTCTGAGATGCAGGCGTGCAAAAGGTACTATGTCCATTGCCGCTACCATTAAACCGATTACCTCCATGCATTGAGCCACTGACGGGTGTTTAATGGAATGAAGGACACGGCAAGCATTTAGAAGTTTTGATAACCTGTCCTCTGTCAGGTACCACAGTCCTCTCACACGTCCTATCTATTAGTTAGGTGCAAGAGAATGACTGGGCATGACGTAGAGGGGAGGAGCTATATAGCAGCTCTGCTTGGGTGATCCTCTTGCACTTCCTGTTAGGGAGGAGATATAATCCCATAAGTAATGGATGACCCGTGGACTGACTACACTTAACAGGAGAAATGACAGTCTTCTACCGTTAGCATGTCTTGTTAGAAATGACTGATCATACCTTGAGCAGCAAAGTCTGCAAACTGTTCCCCCCAACTGAAGTTCTCTGGGCTCAACAGTCCTGCGTGGGAACAGCAATTGATTTTAGTTACTGCTGCTAAAATCATACACCTCTTTAAACAGAACTCTTCATCCTTTTCTGTTTTAGAGTAAATAGTACAAACCGGCACTATTTTAAAATAAACTCTTGATAGAAGAATAAAAAACTACAACTAACACCACATACTCTTTACCATCCCCCGTGGAGATGCTACTTGTTCAGAGCGGCAAAGAGAATGACTGGGGGGCGGAGCCAGAGGGGGAGCTATATGGACAGCTCTTGCTGGGTGCTCTCTTTGCCATTTCCTGTAGGGGAAGAGAATATCCCACAAGTAAGGATGAAGCCGTGGACCAGACACACCAATGTTGGAGAAACGAGTACTATTAAAACTTGACATTAGGTACTGTTAAAAATAAAAAGGAACTAACAGTGTAGTTGTAAGTAAAACTTAAATTAAAAAACAAACAAAGAGCCAGCATATCCAGGGGATGACCATCAAAAAGAAATGAAGTCTGCCATATATAAAGAAAAAGAAAAGGCTCACGGATTGCACAAAAACTATAAACTAAAAAAAAAAAAAAAAAAAAAAAAAAAAGGAGGATTAACCTCACAACGTATTAGGCTGTGTGCAATACTGGAGCGGAGCAGGCCGGTCTGAGTAATTACTACAAAGTACCAATATGACACAAAATAAGTTACGGAAGACAACAACCATTTCAATGTATATAATTATTAACCAATATATTGGATAGCTGAGCTCTAAAGGCGCATTTCGCCGTACTCTGCTTTCTCAAAGGCCTTTCTGGTGCACACCTCCCTGAGGCTATCTACTACATACATTTTTACCTATGGTACTATCGTTTACCCCTAACTATATTTATACTACCTTAGTATTTGCCCTAACTGTTGGAAGGTTACACCTCTGGCTTGCACATATATAGACTCATTAATAAATTGTTTGCAGTTACTGTATACCAAGTCTAGTATTTTCTTATATATGGCAGGCTTCATTTATTTTTGATGGTCATCCCCTGGATATGCTGGCTCTGTTTGTATTTTAATTTAAGTTTTACTTACAACTACACAGTTAGTTCCTTTTTATTTTTAACAGTACCTAATAAATGTTAAGTTTTAATTCCCTGCCTCTCACTATTATTATAGTATCTTTTGAGTGCACTGTAACCGTCCATCTTCTCTTAAAATTAGACAGTTTAAAATGACATGCCCTACCTGAATCATGAAAGGATAATTTTGACTAGACTGTCCTTTTAAACAAGCAGCTTGTTGCAGCAGTCTGGTCCGCCCATCAGTAAGGGAAGTAGGTTCACACCATAACTTCCTTTTTTCAATAGCCAATTACAGAGCATAATTTATCTTAAAGGGACAGTCAACACCAGAATTTTTATTTAAAAAAAAAGATAATCCCTTAATTACCTATTCCCCAGTTTTGCATAAAGTTATAATAATTCATGTTTTACCTCTAATTACCTTGTTTCTAAACCTCTGCAGACTGCCCCCTTATTTCAGTTCTTTTGATAGACTTGCACTTTAGCCAATCAGTGCTCACTCCTCAGTAAATTCACGTGCATGAGCTCAATGTTATCTATATGAAACACAATTAACTCCCTCTAGTGGTGAAAAACTGTCAAAATGCATTTAAATTTGGGGGTGGCCTTCAAGGTTTAAGAAATTAGCATATGAACCTCCTAAATTTAGCTTTCAACTAATACCAAGAAAACAAAGCAAAATTGGTGATAAAAGTAAATTGGAAAGTTGTTTAAAATTGCATGCCCTATTTGAATCATGAAATGTTTTTTTGGACTTGACTGTCCCTTTAAACTGAGCGTGCACATTCTCAGAAAAAAAAAAACTGAGAAGTCTTCATTGACTATTTGTAGGTGTAAGTTTCAAGTCTCTACAGATACTAAAATAGTGCAGAATTGTCTCATAGCAAGCACTGCTCGGTGATTCAAATACAAAGCCGGTAAAATCACATCAGCTACTGTGCATGAGGTCTACATGTTTGCTAGATACCAAATCAGTGCTGCCATCTGTGAAATGGGTTAATTAGTTTGTGGGCAGAGGATTTTTTTTGGAAACCGACACATTATAGGGACAGTATACTTCAATTTTCATTTAACTGCATGTAATAGACACTACTATAAAGAATAATAAGCACAGATACTTATCTGTAAATCCAGTATAAAACCATTAAAAAAAAATAAAACTTACTTAGAAGTTACCAGTTTAGCTCTGTTGAAAAGGTTAGCTGTAACACCCACTGAAAGTGGTTCTATAGCAAAAAAGCAGACAGCCCCCCCTACAAAACATTTTATGCAAAAAAAAAAAAAAAGTGTATGTCACTTTTAGTAAAACTAAATAAGGCACATTTACAGAGCAATTACTAAACCGTTTAAAAACACCTTAGTTTTAAATGCAGAATTGTACATAATCTATTAAGTACAACCCCCCCCCCACAAAAACAAAACTAGGAATTATCAAATTTCATTACTTTTGCAATTAAACTCACTATTAAAAAGGAAAAAACAAAAACAAAAAAACAACTTAGCTGTGCTTACTACTCATAGCACAAGGAAAGATGCATCTTAGAGTGGTGTGGCAGGAATCAAATGTGCATATTTACACATCTGACATGTCATAGGCAAGGTTGAAAAATGAATTTGGTATTTAAAAACAAGTTGTGTATATGCAAATGAGGTTACATATAGCACAGTCTAAACGAACTTGCCTGCTTGATACCTGTAGAAAGCCAATCTGAATTTTATTTAAAAAACAGGTAGTTTTCTACATCAGACATATTATAGTCCAAAAGTTAACATGAAATGAGGATTAGTTTTTATCCTGGCACATGAGACAGTATATTCATGGCTAAAATGTTTAATTTTTCACAATATTATACTCTAGGCATATTTGGGCAATTTTTCAATCTTGAAGATAGAGCTTGGTTTTGCAGTTCTCAATATGAATTTGTGTCTGCAGAGATTGACTATCTAAACACTATTAACAACAACCAAGGAGATGAAGACGAGTGAGCTGTAGAAGATGTTTACATTTTTAACATGGACCTAACCGATTTAGCCAAAGTTTCATTTAAAGATGCTTTAACCACATTAGTTAACCATAGATGTTCAATCAAACATATACAAGAATAAAGCGCAGCACAGAGGAGGGCATGGAACGTCTCAAAAAAGGCATGATGGGGTTAAGCTAATTATTATTAGAGACGTGCACTCGGAGGTTGTGAACCTCAAAATGCAAAAGGTGCCTGCACTTTGTGCCACTCTGCAAATACAGATTTTACTGTGTTGCACAAGAATGAATTTGATAACAAAAATAGCCAAGCTGCACAAAGGGCTACCTTCTTCTGCATTCAGAGGTTCAAGAAACCTCCAAGAGTACATCTCTAATGATAATTTCTCTCCTTCCAATAAAGGACAACTGAAGATAGTAGCCATAGGCATTTGAATGCTTTATTAGCTGCTGTATGCAAAAGGCGGCGGACGCTTGTTGTGCTCGGCTACGGAGCAGGACTCCTTCGGAAAGTGCACCACACTTAGAGAGATGGATCGCCGCGGCCACAGATATTAGTGCGTTGCACTTTCACAATAAGGAATCCAGCTCCGAAAAAAGACAACCACCACAAGCAGGCACCTTCTTCTGCATCCTAATGCCAACAAAGAATATGAATGTCCATACCTAGAAGATGGTTCATAATTCTGTATATTTCTAAATGGTATATAACCAAAATCAGTAACTGCTCCTTTAAAACAGCAAAAGCTCAATTTGAAGCATAGCTTAAACAGGCAAAAGATTAATATTTCCTAAAATGCACTAAGAACTCCAAACTTAGCATGAAACTAATGTTTGAGAACTACATTTCCAATGATTCTCAACTAGACTGTAAAGTGCCTAAGCATCAAAGGAAAAACAGAATTTATGTTTACCTGATAAATTACTTTCTCCAACGGTGTGTCCGGTCCACGGCGTCATCCTTACTTGTGGGATATTCTCTTCCCCAACAGGAAATGGCAAAGAGCCCAGCAAAGCTGGTCACATGATCCCTCCTAGGCTCCGCCTACCCCAGTCATTCGACCGACGTTAAGGAGGAATATTTGCATAGGAGAAACCATATGGTACCGTGGTGACTGTAGTTAAAGAAAATAAATTATCAGACCTGATTAAAAAAACCAGGGCGGGCCGTGGACCGGACACACCGTTGGAGAAAGTAATTTATCAGGTAAACATAAATTCTGTTTTCTCCAACATAGGTGTGTCCGGTCCACGGCGTCATCCTTACTTGTGGGAACCAATACCAAAGCTTTAGGACACGGATGAAGGGAGGGAGCAAATCAGGTCACCTAAATGGAAGGCACCACGGCTTGCAAAACCTTTCTCCCAAAAATAGCCTCAGAAGAAGCAAAAGTATCAAACTTGTAAAATTTGGTAAAAGTGTGCAGTGAAGACCAAGTCGCTGCCCTACATATCTGATCAACAGAAGCCTCGTTCTTGAAGGCCCATGTGGAAGCCACAGCCCTAGTGGAATGAGCCGTGATTCTTTCGGGAGGCTGCCGTCCGGCAGTCTCGTAAGCCAATCTGATGATGCTTTTAATCCAAAAAGAGAGAGAGGTAGAAGTTGCTTTTTGACCTCTCCTTTTACCGGAATAAACAACAAACAAGGAAGATGTTTGTCTAAAATCCTTTGTAGCATCTAAATAGAATTTTAGAGCGCGAACAACATCCAAATTGTGCAACAAACGTTCCTTCTTTGAAACTGGTTTCGGACACAGAGAAGGTACGATAATCTCCTGGTTAATGTTTTTGTTAGAAACAACTTTTGGAAGAAAACCAGGTTTAGTACGTAAAACCACCTTATCTGCATGGAACACCAGATAAGGAGGAGAACACTGCAGAGCAGATAATTCTGAAACTCTTCTAGCAGAAGAAATTGCAACTAAAAACAAAACTTTCCAAGATAATAACTTAATATCAACGGAATGTAAGGGTTCAAACGGAACCCCCTGAAGAACTGAAAGAACTAAGTTGAGACTCCAAGGAGGAGTCAAAGGTTTGTAAACAGGCTTAATTCTAACCAGAGCCTGAACAAAGGCTTGAACATCTGGCACAGCTGCCAGCTTTTTGTGAAGTAACACAGACAAGGCAGAAATCTGTCCCTTCAGGGAACTAGCAGATAATCCTTTTTCCAATCCTTCTTGAAGGAAGGATAGAATCTTAGGAATCTTAACCTTGTCCCAAGGGAATCCTTTAGATTCACACCAACAGATATATTTTTTCCAAATTTTGTGGTAAATCTTTCTAGTTACAGGCTTTCTGGCCTGAACAAGAGTATCGATAACAGAATCTGAGAACCCTCGCTTCGATAAAATCAAGCGTTCAATCTCCAAGCAGTCAGCTGGAGTGAAACCAGATTCGGATGTTCGAACGGACCCTGAACAAGAAGGTCTCGTCTCAAAGGTAGCTTCCAAGGTGGAGCCGATGACATTCACCAGATCTGCATACCAAGTCCTGCGTGGCCACGCAGGAGCTATCAAGATCACCGACGCCCTCTCCTGATTGATCCTGGCTACCAGCCTGGGGATGAGAGGAAACGGCGGGAACACATAAGCTAGTTTGAAGGTCCAAGGTGCTACTAGTGCATCCACTAGAGCCGCCTTGGGATCCCTGGATCTGGACCCGTAGCAAGGAACTTTGAAGTTCTGACGAGAGGCCATCAGATCCATGTCTGGAATGCCCCACAGCTGAGTGACTTGGGCAAAGATTTCCGGATGGAGTTCCCACTCCCCCGGATGCAATGTCTGACGACTCAGAAAATCCGCTTCCCAATTTTCCACTCCTGGGATGTGGATAGCAGACAGGTGGCAGGAGTGAGACTCCGCCCATAGAATGATTTTGGTCACTTCTTCCATCGCTAGGGAACTCCTTGTTCCCCCCTGATGGTTGATGTACGCAACAGTTGTCATGTTGTCTGATTGAAACTGTATGAACTTGGCCCTCGCTAGCTGAGGCCAAGCCTTGAGAGCATTGAATATCGCTCTCAGTTCCAGAATATTTATCGGTAGAAGAGATTCTTCCCGAGACCAAAGACCCTGAGCTTTCAGGGATCCCCAGACCACGCCCCAGCCCATCAGACTGGCGTCGGTCGTGACGATGACCCACTCCGGTCTGCGGAATGTCATCCCTTGTGACAGGTTGTCCAGGGACAGCCACCAACGGAGTGAGTCTCTGGTCCTCTGATTTACTTGTATCTTCGGAGACAAGTCTGTATAGTCCCCATTCCACTGACTGAGCATGCACAGTTGTAATGGTCTTAGATGAATGCGCGCAAAAGGAACTATGTCCATTGCCGCTACCATCAAACCGATCACTTCCATGCACTGCGCTATGGAAGGAAGAGGAACGGAATGAAGTATCCGACAAGAGTCTAGAAGTTTTGTTTTTCTGGCCTCTGTCAGAAAAATCCTCATTTCTAAGGAGTCTATTATTGTTCCCAAGAAGGGAACCCTTGTTGACGGAGATAGAGAACTCTTTTCCACGTTCACTTTCCATCCGTGAGATCTGAGAAAGGCCAGGACAATGTCCGTGTGAGCCTTTGCTTGAGGAAGGGACGACGCTTGAATCAGAATGTCGTCCAAGTAAGGTACTACAGCAATGCCCCTTGGTCTTAGCACAGCTAGAAGGGACCCTAGTACCTTTGTGAAAATTGAAATATTGATATCTTACAGCGCTGCGTTTGGTGACCTCTTGCTCCTGTCTGTTGTGGGTCCCCCAAAAATCACCCACTAGGTTAATAGGATATATAGAATGGATAGAGAGGAGCGCCAAAAGAGGCAGGGTCTGATAAATGTAATGCTAGATCTTAGGTTCGTATAGCTTTTGCTTAGTGTTAGAATCGTCTCTATGCGTATGTATCATAGAAATAAATCTGTAGGTGGGTTGTAGTATATATCACGCAAAATATTTATTACAATTAGTACGGAAAAACCGTATACAAGTTTATACAATAAAAACAGATGTTATATAGTTAAAACAGTAAGAAATATAATTAAAATTATTAAATACAATCTCACAAATTAAAAACAACAGTTAGGTACATGGATCCATGTGGCCCCAATTCTAAGAAGATATGGCCTAAGGCAATCTAGAAGATAATTATAAATGGTTGTCTGTTTATGATATGGTAAGTTGTTTTACTGGCATCTCTTGCACAGTGATATAAGTGCAAGAATGCTATCTTAACATAGGTACAAGAATGTCACTTTTAACACTTTAAACATAACAAGTGTGGTAGAAGTGTTGTGTAAAAAGTGAGTTTGGTGATAAATAAAAAATGGAAGAAATAGAAAAACAGTTCAAAATAAGATTTACAATAGCTTGTCGGTGAACACTTTAAGATATACACCACAGATAATATACAAATGTGATCCAAAAATAATGTGTGTACAAAGGTGTAGGTGTGTAAAAAAGGGTATAAATAAAGGTGAAACCTCAAAAACCTAAAAAACTATTACTGTACAACTCAAAATTATTGTGAGCAGTAAATGTGTGCACAAATCAAACGATGTAGACTAAAAAACTTCTGAAGTATATATGTCCCTAAAGTTCAGTCCATATGATGAAATAATCCTTTGAGACTCCTGAGTTGTAGTCCTAGAGATGTGTATAAGTTGAAATCCTATAAATGCATTGAAGATCCAATTGTGAAAAATATAAAATATATATAAAAAATTTTTTAAAAATTGTATGAAAAAATGTGAAAGTGGAAATGTAATGTGAAAGTGTAATCATATAAAAAGTGATGAGTCACAGGTCAAAAATGCACAAATATAAAACTAAAAAATGGAAATAGAAATAATGTTGTTCCGGAAATTCCTCAAGACCTACAAAAAAACAAATACTAACATAGTGTGATACTGTTTAGGTATTCTTAGAAATAATAGGAATATAACTCACCATCTATATTGTCAACGCGTTTCGGCCTGCCAAGGAGGCCTTTCTCAAGACTAATAGATGGTGTTGGTGAGCTCAAGCTTATAAACCCTTAATTGACCAATCATCTCTATGTTTGTGGCGCCAAAATTTAGCGCCAAAAAACGTTCAACCGGAACCGGAAGTGATATACCGGAAGTTACCGGAACCGGAAGTGATATACTGGAAGTTATCACATGTTTCTCCGGACATTTCAATCCGTTCATTGTTAAGTTCTTTTTTATTTTTATTTTATTTTATTTTTCTCATATGTCCTGGCCATTTCCCAATGTCTGCTATCAACTCTAATACTCTCCTGTGGGAGCTCTCACTTTATTCTTACCCACTATCTTGCTGGGTACCGCAATCGCTATGGACCGGAAATGCCCAAACAAATATGACTTCCGGTGTGACCAGCTGCTACCGGAAGTGTCGGATGAGAGCGTTTCTGGTCCCATCTATATGCTTATTTTGGTTTCTGTGTCTGCCCTCTTAATACAGACCGCCCAACCGGTTTCGATAGATATAATCCTGCCACCTATACTGTCGGTGTCAGGTGTGTGCTAGTTGTTCCACAAATGGGGAACATTGTTTGGCCAAATTCTTTCCGGTGTTGTTACCCAGAACCGGAAGTCTAAGAGCCGTATCTTAGTCTCTATCTTAAATTGCCACAAATCAAGATCTGATTGGTCAAGATCAAAATATTTGTAATGCATGTGTGTAGTCTCATATATGGGGCCACACACAGCCACATGTTCTCTAATTTAAAAGACAATTCCCTATATATCGGAGACCTTATCCCATAGGTCTGTTGTTAGTATGTCACATCCAAAACTGAAAATCTGTTTTGTATACCATTAGTCGCATATGTCATTCTAGATACTTACAATATATACACAAGAATTTTGTATACAAATATATAAAAAGTATGATTATTTTAAATCGGAAAGCAACTTTCCACAAATTGCTATATTTTATTTGTTTAAGTGAAATACTCATTGTTGAATGTGTGTTGAATGCCTCCCTTAGGTTGTATGTGTTCTATATGTTGGAGCGAGATAGAGGTGGAATAGAGTTGGAATCTGAGAGATGAAGTAGAGTTATGTTAAGTCTCAGTTGCTGTGTGATGGTTTACATCATGTCTCTTTTGTTCTAGGTGCCCAAGAGGAGTATGTTAAAAAATGAGAACGAGTAGAGATAGAGGATGGGTTGGGTTAGAGATAGAGGATGGGTTACATCATGTCTCTTTTGTTTTAGGTGCCCAAGAGGAGTATGTTAAAAGATGAGAATGAGTAGAGATAGAGGATAGTGGAGAATCCCCCTCAATGGAGTGTCATCTTCTATTTGCTGAGGGATATTACTATGATACTTGGAAGCGTGGGCATAGGAGCAAGAGGAGACCTGTCAGCTAGAGGGCATCTTAATGTGACAATAGGTCAGATTTCTATACATTATTGTAGCAGATGAAGCATAAAGATAGTCAAAGTTCGGAGATAAGACAAGGCATATTATTGTGTGCTAGATTTGGTTTTTCCATTTTGAGGGGGAGCCTTTGGTTCTATTTAATCTTCAATATGTTCCGAAGAGCCTTTGGTTCTATTTAATCTTCAATATGTTCCGAAGATGTCTAGAGCGGTGTGCATTCGTCCTTTTGATGTTTGTGGAACAACTAGCACACACCTGACACCGACAGTATAGGTGGCAGGATTATATCTATCGAAACCGGTTGGGCGGTCTGTATTAAGAGGGCAGACACAGAAACCAAAATAAGCATATAGATGGGACCAGAAACGCTCTCATCCGACACTTCCGGTAGCAGCTGGTCACACCGGAAGTCATATTTGTTTGGGCATTTCCGGTCCATAGCGATTGCGGTACCCAGCAAGATAGTGGGTAAGAATAAAGTGAGAGCTCCCACAGGAGAGTATTAGAGTTGATAGCAGACATTGGGAAATGGCCAGGACATATGAGAAAAATAAAATAAAATAAAAATAAAAAAGAACTTAACAATGAACGGATTGAAATGTCCGGAGAAACATGTGATAACTTCCAGTATATCACTTCCGGTTCCGGTAACTTCCGGTATATCACTTCCGGTTCCGGTTGAACGTTTTTTGGCGCTAAATTTTGGCGCCACAAACATAGAGATGATTGGTCAATTAAGGGTTTATAAGCTTGAGCTCACCAACACCATCTATTAGTCTTGAGAAAGGCCTCCTTGGCAGGCCGAAACGCGTTGACAATATAGATGGTGAGTTATATTCCTATTATTTCTAAGAATACCTAAACAGTATCACACTATGTTAGTATTTGTTTTTTTGTAGGTCTTGAGGAATTTCCGGAACAACATTATTTCTATTTCCATTTTTTAGTTTTATATTTGTGCATTTTTGACCTGTGACTCATCACTTTTTATATGATTACACTTTCACATTACATTTCCACTTTCACATTTTTTCATACAATTTTTAAAAAATTTTTTATATATATTTTATATTTTTCACAATTGGATCTTCAATGCATTTATAGGATTTCAACTTATACACATCTCTAGGACTACAACTCAGGAGTCTCAAAGGATTATTTCATCATATGGACTGAACTTTAGGGACATATATACTTCAGAAGTTTTTTAGTCTACATCGTTTGATTTGTGCACACATTTACTGCTCACAATAATTTTGAGTTGTACAGTAATAGTTTTTTAGGTTTTTGAGGTTTCACCTTTATTTATACCCTTTTTTACACACCTACACCTTTGTACACACATTATTTTTGGATCACATTTGTATATTATCTGTGGTGTATATCTTAAAGTGTTCACCGACAAGCTATTGTAAATCTTATTTTGAACTGTTTTTCTATTTCTTCCATTTTTTATTTATCACCAAACTCACTTTTTACACAACACTTCTACCACACTTGTTATGTTTAAAGTGTTAAAAGTGACATTCTTGTACCTATGTTAAGATAGCATTCTTGCACTTATATCACTGTGCAAGAGATGCCAGTAAAACAACTTACCATATCATAAACAGACAACCATTTATAATTATCTTCTAGATTGCCTTAGGCCATATCTTCTTAGAATTGGGGCCACATGGATCCATGTACCTAACTGTTGTTTTTAATTTGTGAGATTGTATTTAATAATTTTAATTATATTTCTTACTGTTTTAACTATATAACATCTGTTTTTATTGTATAAACTTGTATACGGTTTTTCCGTACTAATTGTAATAAATATTTTGCGTGATATATACTACAACCCACCTACAGATTTATTTCTATGATACATACGCATAGAGACGATTCTAACACTAAGCAAAAGCTATACGAACCTAAGATCTAGCATTACATTTATCAGACCCTGCCTCTTTTGGCGCTCCTCTCTATCCATTCTATATACCTTTGTGAAAATCCTTGGAGCAGTGGCTAATCCGAAAGGAAGCGCCACGAACTGGTAATGCTTGTCCAGGAATGCGAACCTTAGGAACCGATGATGTTCCTTGTGGATAGGAATATGTAGATACGCATCCTTTAAATCCACCGTGGTCATGAATTGACCTTCCTGGATGGAAGGAAGAATAGTTCGAATGGTTTCCATCTTGAACGATGGAACCTTGAGAAACTTGTTTAAGATCTTGAGATCTAAGATTGGTCTGAACGTTCCCTCTTTTTTGGGAACTATGAACAGATTGGAGTAGAACCCCATCCCTTGTTCTCTTAATGGAACAGGATGAATCACTCCCATTTTTAACAGGTCTTCTACACAATGTAAGAATGCCTGTCTTTTTATGTGGTCTGAAGACAACTGAGACCTGTGGAACCTCCCCCTTGGGGGAAGCCCCTTGAATTCCAGAAGATAACCTTGGGAGACTATTTCTAGCGCCCAAGGATCCAGAACATCTCTTGCCCAAGCCTGAGCGAAGAGAGAGAGTCTGCCCCCCACCAGATCCGGTCCCGGATCGGGGGCCAACATTTCATGCTGTCTTGGTAGCAGTGGCAGGTTTCTTGGCCTGCTTTCCCTTGTTCCAGCCTTGCATTGGTCTCCAAGCTGGCTTGGCTTGAGAAGTATTACCCTCTTGCTTAGAGGACGTAGCACTTTGGGCTGGTCCATTTCTACGAAAGGGACGAAAATTAGGTTTATTTTTTTGCCTTGAAAGGCCGATCCTGAGGAAGGGCGTGGCCCTTACCCCCAGTGATATCAGAGATAATCTCTTTCAAGTCAGGGCCAAACAGCGTTTTCCCCTTGAAAGGAATGTTAAGTAGCTTGTTCTTGGAAGACGCATCAGCTGACCAAGATTTCAACCAAAGCGCTCTGCGCGCCACAATAGCAAACCCAGAATTCTTAGCCGCTAACCTAGCCAATTGCAAAGTGGCGTCTAGGGTGAAAGAATTAGCCAATTTGAGAGCATTGATTCTGTCCATAATCTCCTCATAAGGAGGAGAATCACTATCGACCGCCTTTATCAGCTCATCGAACCAGAAACATGCGGCTGTAGCTACAGGGACAATGCATGAAATTGGTTGTAGAAGGTAACCCTGCTGAACAAACATCTTTTTAAGTAAACCTTCTAATTTTTTATCCATAGGATCTTTGAAAGCACAACTATCCTCTATGGGTATAGTGGTGCGTTTGTTTAAAGTGGAAACCGCTCCCTCGACCTTGGGGACTGTCTGCCATAAGTCCTTTCTGGGGTCGACCATAGGAAACAATTTTTTAAATATGGGGGGAGGGACGAAAGGAATACCGGGCCTTTCCCATTCTTTATTAACAATGTCCGCCACCCGCTTGGGTATAGGAAAAGCTTCTGGGAGCCCCGGGACCTCTAGGAACTTGTCCATTTTACATAGTTTCTCTGGGATGACCAACTTGTCACAATCATCCAGATTGGATAATACCTCCTTAAGCAGAATGCGGAGATGTTCCAACTTAAATTTAAACGTAATCACATCAGGTTCAGCTTGTTGAGAAATGTTCCCTGAATCAGTAATTTCTCCCTCAGACAAAACCTCCCTGGCCCCATCAGACTGGGTTAGGGGCCCTTCAGAACCATTATTATCAGCGTCGTCATGCTCTTCAGTATCTAAAACAGAGCAGTCGCGCTTACGCTGATAAGTGTTCATTTTGGCTAAAATGTTTTTGACAGAATTATCCATTACAGCCGTTAATTGTTGCATAGTAAGGAGTATTGGCGCGCTAGATGTACTAGGGGCCTCCTGAGTGGGCAAGACTCGTGTAGACGAATGAGGGAATGATGCAGTACCATGCTTACTCCCCTCACTTGAGGAATCATCTTAGGCATCATTGTCATTGTCACATAAATCACATTTATTTAAATGAATAGGAATTCTGGCTTCCCCACATTCAGAACACAGTCTATCTGGTAGTTCAGACATGTTAAACAGGCATAAACTTGATAACAAAGTACAAAAAACGTTTTAAAATAAAACCGTTACTGTCACTTTAAATTTTAAACTGAACACACTTTATTACTGCAATTGCGAAAAAACATGAAGGAATTGTTCAAAATTCACCAAATTTTCACCACAGTGTCTTAAAGCCTTAAAAGTATTGCACACCAAATTTGGAAGCTTTAACCCTTAAAATAACGGAACCGGAGCCGTTTTTAACTTTAACCCCTTTACAGTCCCTGGTATCTGCTTTGCTGAGACCCAACCAAGCCCAAAGGGGAATACGATACCAAATGACGCCTTCAGAAAGTCTTTTCTAAGTATCAGAGCTCCTCTCACATGCGACTGCATGTCATGCCTCTCAAAAACAAGTGCGCAACACCGGCGCGAAAATGAGGCTCTGCCTATGATTTGGGAAGGCCCCTAAAGAATAAGGTGTCTAAAACAGTGCCTGCCGATATTATTATATCAAAATACCCAGAATAAATGATTCCTCAAGGCTAAATATGTGTTAATAATGAATCGATTTAGCCCAGAAAAAGTCTACAGTCTTAATAAGCCCTTGTGAAGCCCTTATTTACGATCTTAATAAACATGGCTTACCGGATCCCATAGGGAAAATGACAGCTTCCAGCATTACATCGTCTTGTTAGAATGTGTCATACCTCAAGCAGCAAGAGACTGCTCACTGTTCCCCCAACTGAAGTTAATTGCTCTCAACAGTCCTGTGTGGGTCAGCCATGGATTTTAGTGACGGTTGCTAAAATCATTTTCCTCATACAAACAGAAATCTTCATCTCTTTTCTGTTTCTGAGTAAATAGTACATACCAGCACTATTTCAAAATAACAAACTCTTGATTGAATAATAAAAACTACAGTTAAACACTAAAAAACTCTAAGCCATCTCCGTGGAGATGTTGCCTGTACAACGGCAAAGAGAATGACTGGGGTAGGCGGAGCCTAGGAGGGATCATGTGACCAGCTTTGCTGGGCTCTTTGCCATTTCCTGTTGGGGAAGAGAATATCCCACAAGTAAGGATGACGCCGTGGACCGGACACACCTATGTTGGAGAAAGTAGATTCAAAACATATGGGGTGCCAAGGTCAGCCATTACTGGCCTAGGCTTTCTAGAATAAATGGATGCAATTGGAAATTTTGCAGATAAGCACTTAATATACATCTACAGGCTCCACACATGGATTACCTAGTATTGAATGCAAAGAATGCATTTCTACTGGACTATAGGGTCAATCAAAATCCTTTAAAAACAAAATCTATCAAATGGAATTCCCCAAAGCCGTAAATGGGGATTTTCTGTAAAACAAAAACACAAAAAGACACACACTATTATGTCAACACCAGTAGATTTCAATTACAAAAAGGTTATTTGCATAGAAATCTTGTTTGTGAACAATTATTCCTGATCACTGCAATGTCATTGTGAATAGGAAAACTGCTGGACTGGTCATCGAGTGAGGTCAGCAAGCTTTTTTTTTCTTCATTTCTATTATTAAATTGAGAGCTCATTCATAAAAAAAAAAATAATAAAAAATAAATAAAATTATAAAATGTGGCTGTGGAACTTATACAGAGGATTCTTGGTTTAAGCACCCTTAGTGCAATATGTATCATCCTACAAGCTCAGAAATTCCTTGATTCGATTCTCTATTTAAAAAAAAATATTTTCTCACTATAAATGCTTAACCTATACTAAACAGTTATTAACAGTCAAAACTGCTCACCTGGCAGACTGCTGTGCTGCTCCAAATGAGAATATGTCTGGTCAGCCAAAAGCATGTGTGAGAATTCCCAGCTATATCCTCACCTGGAACCTCTGAGTCCTCAGCAAATGTTAAAGATGATGGCAAACTCTCCCCTTTTTAAAATTAGATACGGAATGCTGGCGATATTTTAGATGGAGTTTAATTTATCAGTTGTAATGAAGATGCGCTATAATTTTTTTTTTAATAATATAGATATGAAATTCGAATTCCATGCTCTGCCGCGCACTTCAAAACGTACATTTTTTTGTGAGCCAAAGTGCCATAGGGCGAAAGCGCTGATTAAACAATTCAATTTTTTATTTTGCGATTCAGATAGAGCATGCAATTTTAATCAACTTTCTAATTTACTCCTATTATCAAATGTTCATTATCTTGGTATTATATTTGAAAAGCAAGAATGTAAGTTTAGATGCCGGCCCATTTTTGAAGAACAACCTTGGTTGTTCTTGCTGATTGGTGGATAAATTCATCCACCAATAAACAAGTGCTGTTCAGGGTTCTGGACTTTATTTTAATAAAGATAGCAAGAGAACAAAGAAAAATTAATAGGAGTAAATTAGAAAGTTGCTTAAAATTGCATGCTCTGAGTATCCCTTTAAAGAGGAAAAAAAAATCCTCTCATATTGTGTACTAATATTTTGACTGACTGCCAGGTGAGAGGTGATATGTATTCTTTAAAACGTCCCACACCAGGGCGCTATTTGGTATGGTGCATGGGTTTGTAAGAGCCAACAATACAAAATATACTTCTACAGGTCAGTTTCATTTAGTTGCAGTGTACATTTGAGAAGTTTGTGTACACATGTACCTTCACAATGCATTAGAAGGGAACATGAAATTAGAATTCCCGGGTTCTAAACTTAACTCAATAATGAGATGGTCAATATGTGTAAGAAACTAATATTCCCTCAAAGACAGACCGGTAAGTGGTCCTGTTGCACTCCATATAACTGGAGTTAGAGGACATACACCATTGGCGGGGGGGGGGGGGGGACAAACAAAGCAAACCCACAACCATGAGCCTTTTTATACGCAGTGCACCTTGTATAAATATATAAAATAAAGACCCTCCTATTCTTTAGTTGACTTTATTGAAACGTGCTGTCACTGTCACGTGTGTAAAGTAACCCTACGTAGTACTGAACTAAGTGCCAGTATTTTCTATTACAAATACTAAAGGTTGCAACGACACAATTTAGTTCCAGGCTTTACTTGTAAATATTCGGCAAGAATTCCTGTTTAGTGCGGTCTTAAAGAAACCAGTTTTTCAGGCTTATTGACATAACTATAAAATTACAAGGATGCCAAAGAGAAGATCAAAATCATTGTCTAACAAAATATATGAACTGTATACTTTAATATAAATTGATTTAAAGGAATAGTAAACCAACATTTTCTTTTTATGATTCAGCTAGAACAAACAATTTTAAACAACTTTCCAACTGAATTCTATTATCAAATGTTCTTCATTCTCTTGTTATCCATTGCTGAAGGGACAGCATTGCATTACTGACAGGAAGCAGAAAATATCAATTTAGCCAATCACAAGAGAGAAATGTGTGCAGGCACCAATTAGCAGCACCTCCCACTAGTGTATGATATGTGCGTATTCATTTTTTAACAAGGGATACTAAGAGAACGAAGCACATTTGAAAATAGAAGTGAATTTAAAAGTGTCTTAAAATTACATGCTCTATCTGAATCATGCAAGTTTAAAAGGGACAGTCTACACCAGAATTGTTATCGTTTTAAAAGATAGATAATCCCTTTATTGCCCATTCCCCAGTTTTGCAAGACCAACACAGTTATATTAATATACTTTTAACCTCTGTGATTATCTTGTATCTAAGCTTCTGCAAACCATACATAAAAAAAAAAAAAAACAACAACAACGTGGACTTAAAAGGGACACTGAACCCAAATTTTTTATTTCATGATTCAGGTAGAGAATGCAAATTTAAGCAACTTTCTAATTTACTCCCATTATCAATTTTTCCTCGTTCTCTTGCTTTCTTTATTTGAAAAAGATGGCATCTAAGCTTTTTTTTGGTTCTGGACCATGGAAAGCACTTGTTTATTGGTGGGTGAATTTATCCACCAATCAGCAAGAACACTGTGTTCACCAAAAATGGGCCGGCATCTAAACTTACATTCTTGCATTTCAAATAAACATACCAAGAGAATGAAGAAAAATTGATAATAGGAGTAAATTAGAAAGTTGCTTAACATTGCATGCTCTATCTGAATCACAAAAGAAAAAAAAAATGTGGTTCAATGTCTCTTTAAATTTAAAATAGTTAGAAACCCAACATATGCTATTTACAAAGTTGCCAGATTGATTTCAAAATCAAAAAAAAAAATACTGCTACGTTGGCTTATAGAGTCAACATGTGCAGAATAATCCAAAAATATAGCAGCCATATTTAAAAAGCATTACTAATTCAACGCCTTGATTACCTATAAAACAGGCAACAAAAGGGGTTAAAAAGGGCAAGTGTGTGTGTGTGGAGATTATTTTATATGTTAGAGCATGTAATATTAGCACTTAGTGACATTGCAACTTTCTTATTAATCTCAGCAAATAAATTAGACACTGTTAAAACACATTTGTCGAATCCTGTACTAAGTAATTTCAAAGCAAAACAACTTGCTTCTGATTTTTTTTTAAATCAAAAAGTACCTTACTAAAGGATAGTTACAACAATGAAATACTGTAAAACTGTATACTGTTTTATCAAGTGTCAAGCTGAGCTACGTAGAAAATATGTATGTGTCAAAAGGTATTTCAACATTTCTTTTCACACAAAAGGAAAGCAGTTTTCCCATCATAAAAAAAATACAATAGTTGCACAGGTTTATAAGTGTTACTGTATGCTCGTTGAAATAAAAAGCAATGTATGTGTGGGTAGATAAAATTACAGCAATAACTTGTTTAAAGGGACAGTAAGCCTTAAACAAAATTAAATATAAACCCAACAAAGTTCCGCATTTTTAAACCTCACCACAATTTTTTTTTTTTTTTTAAATCTAAAGACTTAAAAAATGCCTGTACATCTGCAGCTATTTTTTTCTGATTAGACTGAACACACCACCCCCGCTACTGAGTTTAGCTTGTAAGCATCCTTGACCATTGTGTCTGATTGAATAGTCTATTTAGAAAAAGTAGCTGCTGCCATGCAAGAAGTTTAGAGGGTTTCTTTAGAGAATGGGATATATTGATATATAGTCTGGAAGGGGTATCTCTAAAAATTATGAACTTTTCTAATTGATTTCTTTCTCATGGTATCCACTGTTAAAAAACATAGCTCCATTTAATTGAAGCACATTTAGGTAATCGATATGTTCAAGACATGTGCATGATTATGCGTCTTCGCTATGAAGAGTTTAAGTAACAAGGCAATCTCTCTCTACCATGTACATTGCTTGATTCATGCGCCCTGCTCAAAGATAAATCTGCCTTGTGCGAGAGACACTGTGGGGCTTGTAAGCATCTCCAGGTCTCTGTCTAACCATTAGACAACCAAGTGTTGGGCAAAGCTAAAAACTGGACTCAGAAGATTATCTGAATCAAGAAGATTTGTGAAGGACGCATAAATCAAGCCACATAACCTTATCTTGGAAGAAAACTTACTTCCTCCTGCTCTGACAGATGTTCCCAAACTGAGGATTGGTTTTATTTCAGCAGGATAATTCTCTATACCACACAGCAAGATCCACTAGATCAAGACCTTGTCATGATCTCCAGACCTGAGTCCCATTGAAAACCTCTGGAATGTGATCAAGAGGAAGATGGATGGTCACAAGCCATCAAACAAAGCAGAGCTGTTTGAATGATTGCACCAAGAGTGGCATAAATTGACCCACCAGCAATGTGAAAGACTGGTGGAGAGCATGCCAAGATGCATGAAAACGGTGATTGAAAGAAAGTTATTACATCAAATATTGATTACTGAGCTCTTGCCAAGTTAAAACCATTAAAATTGTGTTTAAAAATTAACATCTGAAAAAAAAAAAAAAAAAAAAAAAACTTATCAGTTGTCATTTTCTGCAAATAAATTCTCTCAATTACATTTTTATTTGGAATGTGGGAGTTATGTCAGTAGTTTGAGTAAGATTAACATTATTTTACATAGTATACAACAAAAGTACAACCCTGTGTAGCATCACTTAAATGTCAAATGACTCAACACTATCAACTCTCACTAATTGCATTATTTCTAAATTGACAAATAGGTTATTTCCTCTTATGAGCAATCATACAGATCCCAAGGTAGAAACTCAAATCAACAAAAGTGAACAGACCTGTGATCACTGACACACAAGATAGGTCATTGAAACAAAATTAATTACACCTGTGATTTCCAATTAGCCTAATTGCATGAACATAGTTATAAAATGACCTGTGAACACCAGAACCTTCTTAATTTTGGACTTATGGGTGTGTATCTGCATGTCTGTAAAACACATGGAAATGTATTGCCAGAAGAATTGAAAAATCAAATTTCGAGACTTTACAAAAGATAGAAAAAGGATATAGGAAGATCAACAAAAAAGTAAACAGTTGCAGCAGTAATCATGAGGTATAGAACAATCCATAGTACCAGTAGTCAGAGCCACACTAGCCGTCCTAAAGTGACGCCACAGACAGTGCACTACTTGTACAATCTAGCTCTGAAAAACAGATGGGCAAGGGCTTCAGACCAGGCTCAGGGGTTATTAATGTAAATTGGAAGTTATGTGACAGACAGTTTGAAGGACATTGCATAATGTCAACCTCTATGGACGGTGTCAAAGAAAAACAAAAAACCTTACTTGCTCTTGGCACAAAACTACACATTCTTTGGTCATTTGAGACCAAGATAAAAATTTGTTTGGCTCTGATGGGGTCCAACATGTTTGGTGTGAACCTGGCCAGGACTATTACAGTGAATGCATAGTCCCGACAGTGCAGCACAGAAGTGGGAGTGTGATGATATGGGGCAGCATGATTGCAAAAGGTGTTGAGATGATATTTATAGATGCCACCATAAATGCCTGTGAATATACCAAAATGCTGGCTGACAAGATGACTCCCAATCTCCAGAAGAGGAATATTGCAGCATGATAACAATCCAAAGCACACTGCCAAAATCACAAAAGTTTCTAAAGGGAAAAAAAAAAAAAAAAAAGTGAAAACTATGACCTGGTCAAGTATGTCTCCTGACTTGAATCCAATAGAACACCTTTGGGTATCAAAAAGAAAGGTAGAGCAATGCAACCCCCCAAAGCGCAGCTGAAGAATTGCAGAACATCTATCCAGTAATTTGTGCAACACTGGAATCCCTCCATGCCGAGGAGGATTGAACCAGTCATCAAAAATAAAAAAAGGTGGACATCCAAAAGTATTGAAAGAAAATAAATTTGAATCTCAGTAATGACGTGTACTGACTTTTGCTGCATTGAGTTCCTACTGTGGAGATCATAATTTTATTAGTAACTTTAAACTGTTCATTTTTAATTTTACATCAGAGCAAATACCTTACGGTAAAACTTAGAAGTTATGCAATAGGGGTGTACTCACTTATGTGGTATACTATGTATGTGTATATATGGGTCATATATAAAAATGTATGGCTACTGAATAAAGAAATATCTCCTAAAAACAACCAGTGACATAGGCCCGATTTAGTTTAGGCCGCAGGGCACCCCTCTGATTTTCTCCCTTCTAGATGCCTCATTTGAGTTGTGGCTACCACAAAGCACAGATTTTAGATCCACTTTTTTATGGGGCTCGATAAAATGTGTAACATTCACAGCTCTGCTTTTTCAAGGCGGGGGTGCAAAAACTAGCGCAGAGGGCCAAGTGTGGCTCTCACATTGCCAATTGGCCATCCCTGGATTATAGTATTAGAAAACAGCAGGCTACATTAGAGCCAAGATAATTATGAACTTGCCTATGGAATGGGATCATCATCAACTCTACTCTTAACCCTTTCACAACAGGGTCATTTTGTCTACATCGGAACAATGTTCCAATGTAGACAAATTTAAATCCCGCAATCGTAAGATTTCAATGATGGGATCGGGTCATGGGGGGGGGGGGTCTTCCCTATAAAGCTAGGCACACCCTCCAGACCGTGATCCCATCCAGGAAGTGCCGTTAGCTTCAGGACAGCCAAACGGCTCGGACATTCTATTCCGTCCTAACAGCGCTAAAGCCCGGCGCGGTTAGGACGGAATAGAACACTGCAACAGCGCTAAAAAGATTATAGGGATACTAAACTAAAATTTTTGATTCAGATTGAGAAACTTTCTCATCTCAGTCTACACCAGAATTTTTATCGTTTAAAAAGATAGATAATCCCTTTATTACCCATTCCCTAGTTTTGCATAACCAACAGTTACATAAATACACTTTTTACCTCTGATTACCTTGTATCGAAGCCTCTGCAAACTGCCCCCTTATTTCAGTTCTTTTGACAGACATCCATTTTAGCAAACCAGAGCTAGCTCACCTGAACTCCACGTGAATGAGCACAGTGTTATCTACGACACATGAACTAACCCCCTCTAGTGGTCAAAACGCCCTGAGAGAAGAGGCGGCCTTCAAGGGCTTAGAAATTAGCATATGAACCTCCTAGGTTATCTTTCAACTAAGAATACCAAGAGAACAAAGCAAAATTTGTGATAAAAGTAAATTGGAAAATTGTTTAAAATCACATTCTCTATCTGAATCATGAAAGTTTATTTTTGACTAGACTGGCCCTTTAATTTTTCTTCGATCTCTTGCCATCTATTTGAAAAGCAGGAATGTAAAAGCTTAGGAACTGGACCATTTTAGGTTCAGCACCCTAGGTAGCACTTGCTGATTGGTGGCTACATTTACCCACCAATCAGCAAGCACTACCCAGGTGCTAAACCCAAAATAGGCCAGATCCCAAGCGTTTACATTCCTGCTTTTCAAATAAAGATAGCAAGAAAATGAAGGAAATAGGAGTAAATTAGAAAGTTGCTTAAAATTGCATGCTCTTTTAGAATCATGAAATAGAAAAAAATAAATGGGTTTAGTATCCCTTTAACCTAACTATGTATAAAGAAAAATAGCTGAATTACTTCACTTATAACACTAGAAGACAACTACCTTAATCTGTAATTCAGTATTTACAGATCATCCCTGGATTTTCAACCCTCCAACACCAAATTGTGTCTGCATACTCAACCTTATTAACTATAACAGCACAATTATCTGATGAATGAAAAAAATAAAACAGATTTACATCATATTTCTGATGGATTATTAGTCAGAGATTTTATGAAGTTACAAATGTTGCCTACAATAATCCTATTCTCTAGTGAAAGGCAAATATAAAACATTTATAGTAATGAAAAACCAAAATGAAAAGGCTAAAGTGGTTTCTTCTGAGTAGCTCACTTGTCAGCTTAAAGTCAAGTGTAAAGAGATTTCTTGGAATATACCTTTGGGATCAACCCTATGTAGCCAAAACTGCAAAGAATTGCTCATAGATGAGTCACACCTCCCTCTGGAAATGAAACAACCAGTTTAACTTTACTAGAAAATATTCAGATTCAAAACAGGAACAGTGAATCACGTGAGCCAGTTGAAGAGTGGATTCAAAGAGCTGTTCTAGCAAGATGAACTAGGAAAGACTAAGTCAGCAATATACTCAATAAGGAAACAGTGAGTAGAAATGGAACTCAGACCTGATACAAGCAATAAAAATATATATATATATATATATATATATATATATATATATATATATATATATATATATATATATATATATATATATAATATGATAATGACAAGCACTTTGCTCAAGTGGAAGGGAAGATTATGCTGGAATGCAGACTATGGTATTTTGGACAAACATTCTACATTACCAAGTGGATTCAGAGTGAACAGTAATGCATGATTATTTTTAATAAACAGCCAATGAAACTACATACATTTAAAGGATTGATACATTTAAAGGGCCATTATAGTGGTAAAATAATATGCCTTTGATAGGCCATGTAATTTTATCACTAGTGACCTGCAACTCATTATTTAAGCCTCAGGAAGGGATAAAACACAGTTAAAATATTGCTCAGGAGACACAGAGAACTGCTGGTCCCAAGCGGATATAGGCAGCGACCCTAGTCACAAAACTAAGTTGTACAGCTATTACTGAGGATTGGCTCGACAGCAGTGTCTATCCAAGTTGCACTTTAAAATGTGTTTAACCACTAGGCGGGTTTAAACGAAGTTGCAGGGTCACCATTGATAAAATGACACTTTAAAAAGGGACTTGCAATGGTCTTTGTGGGATTAAACACATAGCTTTAAAATTGCTAGTGCTAAAGTAGCATATGCTAGCGAATAAGAGCATGTCTTTTTATCACTTAAATGGCCCTGTAACAAATAGCATGCAATTTTTCAACTTAACAGACCTTTAAAAATGGTAAACAAAAAATATAAATATGTCCCATTCTTTGTATACTGTGTTACCTTTAAGTACATAAAAGGATTTAATTAAAAATGACTGATTTTTCACGAAAACAGAACAAGAGTGCATGATCTCATGTTGAAAGGTAACATGTTTAGAATGAATTTGCAGAAGTAATTATTTACCGATGGGGTGGTTGATTCAACGACTAGACTTCCAATAGAGGTTGCAACAATAAAAACTGAAACGGACTTCTAGAACATCTGGAATATAGATCTGTATAATGCTGACCTCAGAAATAACAGGACAATCTAGAGCCAATTATTACAAGATCTAATTTATCACAGCATGAAAAGTTTTGCATTACTTACCATAGCTTACTATATACTTAATCCCTGAAAAAGAGGTTAAACACAAATAATGTCCTGCTTGAGAACAGTGAACAATATATCTCCTGCACAGGTCACATTTAAATTATCACTGATGAACTTACTGGCCATGTTCCCCAATGCCTGCAGTTCCCCAGAAGGACTTACCTGTGTTAACTCTTTAGTCAAGTGTTAAACACATAGAGAGGGTGAGCAATGCAAAAATATTAGGCCCTAACAATTGAAAGCATGTAATTTTTTCACTAGAATATCCCTTTATCCTTATACATTAAAGGGACACTGAAACCACATTATCTTTCATGATTCAGCAAGAGCTCGCAATTTTAAGCAACTTTCTATTTTACTCCTATTGTCAATTTTTCTTCATTCTCTTGCTATCTTTATTTGAAAAGCAAGAATGTAAGTTTAGAAGCTGGCCCATTTTTGGTTCACAACTTGGGTTGTCCTTTCTGATTGGACAGCACCAATAAACAAGTGTTGTCCAGGGTGCTAAACCAAAAATTGGCTGGCTCCTTAGCTTAGATGCCTTCTTTTTCAAATACAAATAGCAAGAGAATGAATTAAAGTTAATAGGAGTAAAATAGAAAGTTGCTTAAAATGTAATGCTCTATCTGAATCATGAAAGAAATAAATCATTTGGGTTTAGTGTCCCTTTAAGAAAAATGGGCAAATTCAAAGGGCCTTCTGTTTCTTATCTGCCTGTCAAAATGTGTTTTATTAATATATATATATATATATATATATATTCCCAATAACCTTTTGTATAGGCTCAATATATTCCCAATAACCTTTTGTATAGGCTCAATATATTCCCAATAACCTTTTGTATAGGCTCAATATATATATATATATATATATATATATATTCCCAATAACCTTTTGTATAGGCTCAATATATATATATATATATTCCCAATAACCTTTTGTATAGGCTCAATATATATATATATAACCCCAATAACCTTTTGTATAGGCTCAATATATATATATATATATATATTCCCAATAACCTTTTGTATAGGCTCAATATATATATATATAACCCCAATAACCTTTTGTATAGGCTCAATATATATATATATATATATATATATATATATATATATATATATATATATATATATATATAACCCCAATAACCTTTTGTATAGGGTCAATATATATATATATATATATATATATATATATATTATATATATATTCCCAATAACCTTTTGTATAGGCTCAATATATATATATATATATTCCCAATAACCTTTTGTATAGGCTCAATATATATAGTATATATATATATATATTCCCAATAACCTTTTGTATAGGCTATATATATATATATATATATATATATATATATATATATATATTCCCAATAACCTTTTGTATAGGCTCAATATATATATAATCATATATATATATATAATTATATATATATATATATATTATATATATATATATATTTTCCCAATAACCTTTTGTATAGGCTCAATATATATATATATATATATAATCCCAATAACCTTTTGTATAGGCTCATGTTACAGAGTGACAAAAACGAAAAGAAACAAAACATAAAGGCACAGCTCAGTGTTTACAGGTTACTAAAGAGGAATCACAATGACGTATATAAGAACATATAGTAACAGTGAGACGCAGCATTACTCAGCATGACACAATATTGGTATAAACCAGGAAACCACATAAACTAATAATACCACATTATGCTTACTACTATGTTATATAAACATATAATCCAGTCAATGCTATGTTATTAAATGAACTTACAACCTGAAATAATAATTAACAGGTCGAGCTTTATGTGAGATGGCAAATGTGGGGGATAAATATGCAGTAGAGTGAATGGTGGCACTGGAAGTGGTGCCCTATGTATGTTGGCATTAAAGTGCCAGCCATAGGTTCGGTGGATTATCAGATGCTTCCCCCTGTGCGATACAGAGGGAAGACGGATGGATCTGAAAGAGACTAGAATAAAAGGGATGGCGGCCCTCGGGGTACGGAGTGTCAGGCGGCCTCCATTGTTCCTCCCGGCTCCCCGCGAGACTTACTTTCTGTATCCTTTTAAGCGCCATAGATTAGGGAGGCGAAGAGCCAAGCAGGATCTTCACTGGTGAGTAGTTGGCTGCGGTCAAACACTGGTTTACGGAGACGGCCTCCTGTGCGGCTTCTCGCCGAGTCACTGCGGCTGTTAACAGCAAGAAGGAAGCGGATCACTTGTGTTAATTGCCGGCCCCTGGCCTGACTCACTCTGGGCGTGGCCAACCTCCACTGGGCGGGACTTTAGTTCCTTGTATTCTCTTTTGTTTCCGCTTTTAAAAGAGGGGAGGAGCAATGTCAGTAGAGCACTATGGGAAATGTAGTATTATATGTGCACATGGTTTATGTTACTGATAATTGTGAAATAATAACATGAAAAGTATAACAATTTAACTTTAATTCATATTGTTACATGCTATATGTTATGTTTCAAGTATTAGTAGTCTACTTCTAAGGAATGAAAATATACTTTTCAATTCATGAGTAATTAGCAGTACTGTATTTGTCCAAAATATACCAAATGCATTTTACTATATACGTTTTGAATATATACATATATATATATCTAAATAAATATATATAATATGTTCCTTCTTCAGGTAAAAATACACTTTTTATAAAAAAAAAAATATTAATTGTGGAAATGGTGAACAATGTTATGATGGCCCTAACTGAATAATACAATATACTTTATCTTGAAGTTTCAAAAAAAAAAAAAAAAAGAAAAAAAATTGTAATAAAATATCTGGCTACAAAAACATTTCATACATATTAAACAAACTAACATTTTGATTTCATAGAGGAGTAACTAATTTTGACAATGTATGCTAGTTCCTACCTCTGTCAAAACAGAAAAACCATACCAGAACACATCCATTTTGTAAAATGTTATCTATTATGACATTCACCCAATTCACCCAATAATTAGATACTTGCAGAGAAACAAGACTCAATAATCCTGACATCAACAACACAACAAAATGATGCTAGCATACAATAGCTTCTAGGTGACTGTTATTTCTAGAACTTATTATTATCAGGTATTTGTAGAGCGCCGTCAGGTTCCGCGGCGCTATGAACATGGGTGGTATATAAAAACGATTACAGGGATCAAATGGATGAAGGGTCCTGCCGAGAGTTGCACTGTTGTAGTCAGCTCTTATGAAGGTGAACTACAAACAGCTGGGCTCATAGGCTTACAGCGCTGCAGAATCTGTTGGCGCTCTACAAATAACCGATAATAAGAATAATAAAATACATTCTATTGGGTTTTAGGGGATAGCAGTGGAGATAGGAAGATTTAGTATAGGTTGTAAGCGTCCCTGAATAGTAGGGTCTTCAGGGAGCACTTGAAGCTTTTAAAACTAGGGGAGATTCTTGTGGAGCGAGCCAGAGAGTTCCATAAGATGGGAGCCAGTCTTGAGAAATCTTGTAGACGGGAATGTGAGGAGGTAACAAGAGAGGAGGAGAGTAGGAGATCATGAGCAGAGCGAAGGGGACGGGAGGGAAAGTATCTGGAGACAAGGTCTGAGATGTAAGTGGGAGCAATGCAATTGAGGGCTTTGTGTGTCAGAGTGAGAATTTTGTGTTTAATCCTGGAGGCAAGAGGAAGCCAGTGAAGGGATTGGCAGAGAGGTGCGGCAGATGAAGATCGACGTGCAAGGAAGATGAGCCTGGCAAAGGCATTCATTATGGATTGTAAAGGAGCTAGGTGGCAGCTAGGGAGACCAGAGAGGATAGAGTTGCAGTAGTCGAGGCGGGAAAGGATGAGAGAGTGGATTAAAATCTTTGTTGTGTCTTGTGTAAGTAAATGTCTAATTTTAGCGATGTTTTTAAGGTGGAAGCGGCAGGCTTTAGCCAAGGACTGAATGTGAGGAGTGAACATGGGTTAGCAAGGAAGGAGATAATTCTGGTGCATTGAGGTAGATTTGGGTATCGTCAGCATACAAATGATAATGAAACCCGTGGGACTTTATTAAGGAACCTAGTGAGGACGTGTAGATTGAGAAGAGAAGGGGACCAAGGACAGAGCCTTGCGGTATCCCAACAGAAAGAAGTAATGGGGCAGAGGATACCTCAGAGAAGGCTACACTAAAGGTACGGTTAGACAGATAGGAAGAGAACCAAGAGAGAGCGGTGTCACAGATGCCGAATGATTGGAGGGTATAGAGAAAAAGAGAGTGGTCGACAGTATCGAAGGCTGCAGACAGATCAAGGAGGATAAGTAGAGAGAAGTGGCCTTTTGATTTTGCTTTAAGCAGGTCGTTGGTAACCTTAACAATTGCTGTCTCTGTTGAGTGAAGGGGGCGAAATCCAGATTGCAGTGGGTCAAGGAGGGAGTTTAATTTAAAGAAATGGGATAGACGTGCATATACTAGCTTTTCAAGAAGCTTTGAGACAAGAGGTAGTAGGGAAATAGGGCGGTAGTTGGATGGGGAGGTTGGATCGAGAGAAGGTTTTTTGAGGATAGGTGTGACTAATGCATGTTTAAGAGATGTAGGAACTAAACCAGTGCTGAGGGAGAGGTTGAAGATGTGTGTGAATATAGGGGTAAGGGTAAAAGAGAGGGAGGGGAGTAGTTGTGAGGGGATGGGGTAGAGGGGACAGGTAGTGAGGTGAAAGGATAGTATAAGGGCAGAAACTTCATCCTCTGTAACAGGAGCAAAAGAGCTTAATTTATGGCTATGTGGGTTTTGGATGATTGTGAGCTTTTGAGGGGGTGGGAGACCTGTAGTATGTTGAGAGCTAATTTCAGTTCTGATGGAGTCGATTTTGTTGTTGAAATAGCTGGCAAAATCTTGGGCTGAGAGAAAAGTTTTGGTGGGAGGTGGGGGTGGGCGGAGAAGATTATTGAATGTGGAGAACAGACGTTTTGGGTTTGAAGAAAGAGTAGAGATAAGAGTAGAGAAGTAGTGTTGCTTATATAGATTAAGGGCAGAATAGTAAGAGTTCAAGATGAACTTATAGTGAAGAAAGTCAGCAGAACTCCGAGATTTCCTCCAGTGTCGCTCAGCAGTACGGGAACATCTGCATAGGTACAGTGTCAGAGGAGTATGCCAGGGATGAGGATGAGTGTATGTTTTCCGAGCTATGGTAGGTGGGGTCAGGTTATCAAGGACCGATGTAAGGGTGGAGTTATAGTGGAAGATGGATTCATCAGGACAGGAAAAGGAGGGGATGGAAGAGAGAAGATGTTCGAGAGAGCTAGAGAGCTGTTGCTGAGCTAATGACTTGAATGTTCTGGGAAGTTTAGTGTGGGGGGTAGAAGGAGGGAGAGTTGTAGGGAGGGAGCTGATGGTACAAGTGAAGAGGTGGTGGTCAGAAAGAGGAAAAGGTGAGTTTGTGAAGTTTGAGATAGTGCATCGATAACTGAAAATCAGATCAAGGGAGTGACCATCTTTGTGAGTGAGAGAGTCAGTCCATTGTGACAGGCTGAAAGAGGAAGTGAGTTGCAGAAGTTGTTTTGCAGAGGAGGCAGTGGGATTATCAACAGGGAGGTTGAAGTCACAGAGAATGAGGGCAGGGGTATCTGAGGAAAGAAAGTAAGGTAGCTAGGTGGCAAAATGATCTAGAAATAGAGTTGCGGAGCCAGGGGGGCGGTATATGACTGCAACGCGTATAGAGAGGGGAGAGAATAAGCGAATCATGTGTGTTTCGAATGAAGAAAATGTGAGGGAAGAGAAGGGATGTATTTGTTGAAAGGTGCAACGAGAGGAAAGTAAAATACCAACACAACCTCCTTGTCTATTGTCAGACCTAGGAGTGTCGCTGAAGTGGAGACCCCCATGTGACAGTGCAGCAGAGGAAGCAGTGTTAGATGGAGAGAGCCAGGTTTCTGTGAGAGCCAGAAGATTGAGAGAGTGGGAGATAAAGAGGTCATGGATAGAATTGAGGTTGTTGCAAAAAGAGCGAGAGTTCCAAAGTGCGCAAGTGAAGGGGGTGGTGGCTTTAGATGTAAGAGGAATGAAATTAGGGTTACCAGAGTTTTGTTTTTGAAGTCTATTGAAGGGTACACATGGGTGTGCAGGACAAGGAAAATGTGGGGGACCAGGATTAGGGGAGATGTCGCCAGCAGCTAGTATGAGCAAGAGGGAGTCATGAGATGAGATGCAAATTTGCAGTAGTGAGACTGTTTTTGTGATGAGTTGCAAGTGGGAGAGAGAGACTTTAGGAATGTGTGAAGTTCATGAATACAGAAGTAAGGTGAGGTTAAGAGAGATAGGCAAATGAGCAGTGCAGGTGGTGAGGGGTAAGAAGTAATTGAGTAAAGTAGTTTGTTAAACAGACAAAAGGTGGCAAAAAGGAATATGAAGATATTTAGCATTTTTACAAAATAGTCAGTGTATAAAACTCAGTATTAAAACAGAACTTGCCTTATCCCTTGTCCAATTCTTGTATAATTCGTTGTTCCTCACTTATAAATGTTCCCTTAAAGGGCCATTATACACTCATTTTTTCTTTGCATAAATGTTTTGTAGATTATTTATTTATAAAGCCCATAAAGTTTTTTTTTTTTAAAAATGTATAATTTTGCTTATTTTTAAATAACATTGCTCTGATTTCAGACTCCTAACCAAGCCCCAAAGTTTTATTTGAATACCGTCACCTACCTTCTCCAGCTTGCTCCTGTTTGTGTAAAGGGTCTTTTCATATGCAAAAGAAGGGGGAGGGGGGGAGTGTCTGTTTTCCCACTTGCAGTGGGCTTTCCAACTGCCTTGTCAACAGAGCTAAACTGAAAGCTTCTAAGTAAGTTTTTAAACCATTTTATACTGGATTTTTATATCAGTATCTGTGCATCTTATTCTTTATAGTAGTGTCTATTACATGCAGTTATATGAAAATGAGTGTATACTGTCCCTTTAAGATATGTGAACAGATGATCTTACAATATTGTTATATAACCTACATTGCTAAATCCCTGCATTGCTTTCCCCATAGCAGTGTTAAATTTATAGGCCAGAGCATTCAGCTGAATGCAATAAATTAGGTAATGACCTGATCAAAGACAGTCAAAAGGCCAATTGGGAAAATTTGATTCAGGGTGAGATAAGTTAAAAATAACAGACAATAGAATTTGTGGGAGGCTGTGGTTAAACCATTAGTGAAATTATAAATTTAGGAAGTATTTGCAAGGTTTGAACATCACATAGATAAAGGCAAGATATCAGCAGGGTAAATTAATTAATTAATTAATTAATTAATTAATTATACAGACAAATGCAAAAAGAGAGGCTTGCAATACAGATGACACAAAAAACAAAATGACACTAAACAAAACAAAAAACACAAATGACACTAAATACAGTGAAATTGGCAGGATTTGAATGCAGGGACCCAGTTCACATACCAAAGAGAGACTTGTAGTACAAATGACACAAAATACAGGAAAATTGGCAGGATATAAGGGTATATATATATAAGGATATTTATTTCAATGGTGGGACCCCCTCTTTCAAATTTTATATTTGTATGGCGATGGGGAGACAGGGGCTTTATTAAAGTTTCAGTTCCTCAAAATAGGGCCATTTCTATTTGGCATTTGTCCTTACTTTGACAGTCACCTAGCAGTTGAATGCATATAGGACCACTAATTTGAAAGATGAGGAATGTTGTTTTCAGATTAGTATGCATAAACGAGAGAAAACAAAGAGCGCAACTCTGACTCAAACTAGTTTATTAATATGAAAAGTGCACAAAACAACAGATTGCACTTGCTAAAAAAAACACAATGGTTCGTGCCTGAAACATAATACTGTGGCAGCCGAGGTCTAGGATCAAACACCGGTGCGGCAGATGATGGTGGGGTTTAGCCGACAACAACCCACTATGGATCGTCAGATGTCCATGCCACGGATACACTTCACAGTAAGTTCGACACGTGAGGATTATCCAGTGAAGTGGACATCTGACGATCCATAGTGGGTTGTTGTAGGCTAATCCGGACCATCATCTGCCGCCCCGGCATTTGATCCTAGACCTCGGCTGCCACAGTATTATGTTCCAGGCACGAGCCAATCTGTTGTTTTGCGCACTTTTCATTTTAATAAAACCTGTTTCAGTCGGAGTTGCGCTCTTTGCTTTCTCTCGTTTATGCATACAGATTTATTCCAACAAAGAAGGAAAATTTTGTTTAACAGAGCAGCACTGAAGACATTCATTGTAACCTACTGGGAGCTTTTGATGCTTATTGCTACAATTGAATTAAGCTAACTTTACATTTACATTTTTCCAGAATATCTCAGGAGGACTTGATACATATTGGGTAACAAGTATCTCTATTTTGTGATTATTTATATTGCCACATGTTATTGCAACACTTATTATTGTTTAATTTTACCATTTGTTGATTGTTATTTAAGTGTCACTTTTAGCAGTAGCGCTTTTTTGTGTTCTTTATCTTCTGTTGCCTTATGCACTTATTAACAGTTTAAATTATTTGTCTGTATGTATAAAATGTTTTTTTGTTTTTTTTGGGGGGGGGGGCGTGTCCAGACAGCAGCCATGATAGACTGAATCTACTGCAGCTCTGAAAGTTGATGAGACAATCTGCTAATTATCTTCAGAATACTTTAACATCGATGCTGGAAAGTGACATGACTTGATATATAAGAGAATTCTGACTACTTACATATAATTTTTGCTAAGCCCATAAGGAGCCCGGACTAGCTACTAGGTTGCGGCCTAGTACATATGATTACAACTATCCCCCCCCAGGTAACATAATGGAGCCTGCTAAACCTGTTTTTTATCAAGAGCTATTCAGTCCCATGCATTATACCCTCACCAAACTTGCCTGTAACAAACGAACTCCGTGATCCTGACGACATGGGATCTACAAACATATTAGACAAGTGGGAGTCTCGCTTACAATGACTGCTGGATGATCATTTCAGCAGCATGAAAGGGCTGCTCACTCAAATCTGTGAGAACTGGCTGTCCGGATACAACACAGATTTACCCGCTACTCACCTAATGCAGTGTTCCTCCCCAGAAGACGAAGCAAATCAGCTTAGTATGGGCAGGGGTAACAGAAAACCTATCCTGAGGCCCACAATGCTGGATACAACCTCTGCAATAGATGATACTCATCAATGGCGGCCATCTACACCCTCAAATCTGGATTCACCTACCGCAGTAACGGTTCCTTACAATGAGATAACAACAGAGGTTGTCGTGATCTGCAATGAAGGTCTCGGTTATATGGGCCCCATGTGGCGGGCCAGTCCTGGAAAGCTTTTAATGGATTCAGGCTTGTCGGGTATGACGCAGAGACTACTCCTTAGACGGCAATTCATTGCATCTCACTCCCATTGCCCGGACTTTTCTCTCAAAGGCTGCCCCTTCTGGACATATTGACGGCTACTGTTTATGCAATTGGGGGTGATAATTATTGTTTAAAAAGTGCTTGGAAAATTTGAGTGGGTTAGACATATTGTTTACTTTTGGCATTTAACTGGGTCTGCCCGATAACCACAGCTATACAATCCCAATGATATCCGAGTGATCCTAAATAAGAGACTCACTGATATTAGCTATATTCTGTATAAGATTTTATGATAGACTGTAATACCACCCTCATTGTTTGCCTCCAACATATATTATATTTTATTTCACAGGGGAAACAAAAAGCAATAGTGTAACCTATAACAGGTTTAGATACGTCATCTGTTCATACCAAGATAATTTTGAATATTTACTTTATTCAGTTGTATTGATATATGTTTTCATTCCCTCCATTACTGCTTTGAACGTCTAGGTTTACTATGTCCTCATAGGCCTCACTACATTGTTTGCGGCTGGGATGATGTGGTGTGGAAGCCTCAGATTTCAGGTTATATTCTTATAATGAGGGCAAGATGTGCTTTTTACAAGATATTTAAACTTAGATACATCTATACTCAACAGAGGGCTTTACAAATGTTTTCATAGTCCTTAGAACATGGACCATCTTTATTTATATACTTGACAGCAGTTACCCCTGTAAATGGATATACTCTCTTTATAAAAATGTCTATTTTCATAGACCCCGGTTCACAGGAGGGTCCCCTGTGTCTGCTCTAGGTATATATTCCCTAAATGGACTCAAACATGAGACTCAGTTAGGTTGGAGAAGCAATTTACATGTATTATCCCAGTTCACATAATCTAAATATATCCTATACCCTTATCCATATTGATAATATAAGATAGGCTCTTCATTAAAATTATATTGAGATCCCCAACACGGCAGTCGCCAATTCGCCAAATATAACATTTTCCCCTAAACCGATTCCCTACTTGGTTGCACATTTCTTGCCATTACACTATTCCTCATTCCTGAAATTATAGGCAACTCCTGAGGATATCCTAATTTACCTTGCACATGTTAAGTTGGTAAATATAAAAGTTTTAATAGTAATAGTTGGGAAATCATAAATTGTTTACTGTTATGCTTAAATAGAATTGAACACTAAAGTCCAAGAGTGACCTTCGAGATTTAACAGTCACCCCCTCTCCTCCAGTTTTTCTTTACGAGTATTGAAGTCCAAGAGTGACTCACTAACTATTTTGGAGGACTTTATAATCTTCTTACTCATGTCACATTATTTTAAGCGGTGCTTACCCGCTGAGTATTAAGCTTTGCCTTAATTTTACCTTTATAATTTGGGGTCCAAAAGTGGCCCCACAATAATATATAATTAACCACATACCTTTATCATAGCTCAATATATCCTTAACTCTCCTTTCTTTGAGATAAATGTTTGTTTGGGATCCAAAAGTGATCCCCCCCTTTTTCAATGGAGAGTATACAATATAAAACAGATATTTCATGTTTTTATGTTCACTATATATGTTCTTACAAGTACAGCACATTATACTTGTAACTCGCTGACCGTATTAATCACTGTATCCTTATCCTTTATGCTGGTTTGGTTTGTACATTTGTATATTAATCTAATGTTATTGTGAATGAAAATTTTTACTTTGTTTTTACTGCTAAAAATCTCAATAAAAGATGAAATATATAAAAAAAAATGTTTTTGAGATATATTTATTTTTGTCGATTGCTTAGACCTAAGAAAATATAATATCTGTGCAATGTAAATGTTATATTTAGTGGATGAATGCAGACAGGTTTGTTTATCTGTTCTTACAACATCTGTCTCACTACAGTTTTTATAGATGGTCAGGTAGGCCTAGGAGCAGCAATGCACTACTGGGAGGTAGTTGGTGATTGGTGGCTACAAATTTATACCTCATGTCATTGGCTCACCAAATGTGTTGAGCTAACCCATAGTAGTGCATTGCTTCTTCTTCAAAGAAAAGAATATCAAAGAGAATGAAGCACATTTGATAATAGAAGTAAATTGGAAAGTTGCTAAAAAAATTACGCTGTATATGAATCATAAAAGAAAAATTGGGGTTTCATCTCCCTTTAATGTGACTTTTTACATGGCAAGTAGATTAATTTGTGCTACAATTGGTTGTAGGTGCCTATATAGCAACAATCTGGAATTCTTTTTAATTACAGAGTAATATCATTTCATTCCAAAAGAAATTAGGAGGAGTATGCCAGTAATCCCTTTAAGAGAAAATGGGCGTGTGCATTCTACAGACTTAAAGGGACACTGAACCCAATTTTTTTCTTTCATGATTCAGATAGAGCATGCAATTTTAAGCAACTTTCTAATTTACTCCTATTATCAAATTGTCTTCATTCTCTTGGTATCTTCATTTGTAATGCAAGAATGTAAGTTTAGATGCCGGCCCATTTTTGGTGAACAACCTGAGTTGTTCTTGCTGATTGGTGGATACATTCATCCACCAATGAAAAAGTGCTGTCCAGAGGTCTGAACAAAAAAAAAGCTTAGGTGCCTTCTTTTTTAAATAAAGATAGCAAGAGAACAAATAAAAAATGATAATAGGAGTAAATTACAAAGTTGCTTAAAATTGCATGCTCTATCTGAATCACAAAAGAAAACAATTGGGTTCAGTGTCCCTTTAATGGAAAATAGGGCTGGTCTTCAATTTATCCAGGGCTGCTTTTTTATTTCCAGTCCAGCCCTGGACTACAAATGCAAATACACATACACTGTTATA